>NC_060274.1:93615640-93915640 GCF_021613505.1 Equus quagga
TGAGGACGCACAGAGGAATGAACGCCCCCTGAGAAAGCACAGAGGAAGGACCGCCCCGGGAGGACAGCAATCAACGCGAGTCAGCACATCAATTACTCTTCCTGCTTCCTCGTTCTTAGACAATGTTTATGTCGCCTCTTAGAATAATGGTTCTGCAAGACTGAGAAGTCAATTGTGCTGGATGCAAGGCAGTGGTCAGCTCAGTAAATCATCCTCATTTTGGCTCTCCTGCCCTCTTGTCTCACTTCCCTTTTCCCTCTCATTTACCCCCAGGATTGGACTAATCTATAAAGTTATGGCACAGAAGACTTTGCCTTATTTATGCATTGCTATCTGAGGAATTTCAGGCTAAAAGAAGAGCAGAAATTCTAAATGTCTGTCAGTAGGAATTTTAAACTACGCAGAAGCTACAAAGGATGAGATACCTTCATTTGTATTAATATGTGTGGCAGACAGAATTTCCCAAAAACGACCTAGTGAACTTTCTAGCTTTAGATTCTCTTTCAGAATCTTGCCATTCCCCTATTTAAGAGGTGGAGACTACCTCTTCTGCCCTTGGACCTGGGCAGGCCTCTGTGAGGGATTAACCAATGAAATCCAGCAAGACTGACACAGCATGGCTTCCGAGGCTGTGACATAAAAGGGGATACAGCTTACACCTGGTTCCCTCTCTCTCTCAAGATACTTACCTTTGAACACACCCATAATTTTGTGAAAAACTGTTATTTCAGAAACTGCGAAGGGTCTGAGATTTTACCTTACGTGCAAGTAAATGATTTAGACCGCCAAAGTCTGCATGTCATGTATTTACACACATATATACATATACACACATATATAATATTATGAATATTATCTGATACACACACATATATACAATCATGTGTCACTTAACAACAGGGATATGTTCTGAGAAAGGCATTGTTAGGCAACTTCATCACTGTGTGAACATCATACAGTGTATTTCCACAAACCTAGATGGTATAGCCTACTACACACCTAGGCAATCTACTCCTAATCTTATGGAACCACCATCATATTGTGGTCCATTGTTGCACCATACATTGTTATGCGGCATGTGACCATATATACGCATAGAAAGAAAACATGAGGCCTTTAGGTCAAAGACAGTTTATTACTCACAGCAAAAACAGCAACCAGAGCAACATCTTGCATGAGTTTCCCAAGCCCGAGTCCCTGCAGGGCAACATGATGATGGCCAGAAGGTATCTGCACATTCAGTGGGGTAAATTATAGGGGAGGAACCCCAAATTAGGAAACTCTGATCTTACATGGGGCTGCTGGTAATGTGCCAATCCTCCCTGCAGGAGAGAGACAGAGAGACACCTTACCTTTAACCTGGAATGTAAACAAATCTTCTGGAAAGGAGAAGGACAGGTTTTTATCTTTACTACCTTGGACTGTCTCCAGGGAAGAAGATGTCTCTAAGCTTTACTATCCTGGAATGTCTTCTTATCAAAAGATTCTTAAATTGGCTGTAAAAGCCTCTGTTCAGAGGACCTGGACCATGTAGAAACACGAAATATTCATGGAGAACTGTCTCCCAACAGAAACCCAGGCCACATGGAGAGCCCAAGTGGAGACATTCCAATAATGGACAGACACAGCGAAGAGCCAGCATCAATTGCCAGATACATGAGTGAACAAGTTTTCACATGATTTCAGCCCCAGACTTTGAGCCATCCCAGCTGATGCCAAGCGGAGCAGAACTGGGCTGTCCCTGGGGAGCCCTACCCAAGACTGAAGATGCTGCTGTTGTTTTAAGACACTACATTTTGAGGTGGTTTGTTAAGCAGCAATAGATTACTGGAACTACCTGGGGAAATGTGCATGACAAATTAAATCACATGAGCAGTTGTGGAATAAAACGTATAACTTGGTTTCATTTGAAGATATATATATCTGAGTACATACAGACATAGAAATCAGGAGAAGACAAACACAGGATACATAAACACACAAAAATAGTATGATATACCAACATGGTTCATTCTGGTGAGATGAAATTTCTACTTTATACATATATGTATTAATTGATGCTTTTTTAAAAAACAAAGACAAATATTTTATCAGAAAAAAACGAATTTTGCCTTTATAAAATAGTGCTATACACCTTAATCTCTGGATTATGTACATGAGTTTTTTTTCTTCCTTAAATTTTCTTTTCCCCCCAAGTTTCTATATAGAGAAGGCATTGAGAACATATATAGTGACGTGAGGTAATTAGGCTAGCAGTGGGAATGCTTTCAGACAGTAAAAGCTGGTTTCTTTTAAGGTAAAAATGTTCGGCCATTTTTCTACAGCCTCAGTTACCATGTGAGATGAGAGGACCTTTAGAGGACTTTTAAAGAAGAAAGTGCTCATATACATGAAGATAGACACTGCCTGTTCTATTATTATTTTGAAACTTGATCTTAACTATTATGTTCCTATTTTTCTCTTTAGAAGTACCTTTTGAAAATAGATTTAAGAAAATTCTAAAAAATACATAATTTGAAATTACAATTGTTAAAGATGAAATGGTAGACACAATTTTATCTGTTTTTTCATGAAATAAAAATTCAATTAAAGACAGTTTCAAAGCAAAATAGCCACTAATGACTATTTACATAGGTTACCCAGAAAATTTGTAGTTGATTGGACTATATACATTAATATGAAATAGGCAAAGAAAGTATAACTTCTATAGTAAACAATAACCACAAAAACCCATGGACTCTAATACATATTATAAAAGCTATTCTCACATTAGGCAGAATTGTTTTCCTGTTTAAAAGTGTGGATTCAGTATTTAATAAGAATATTATTAATTCAAAATGAAAGCAAAAGAATGTATTTCTAATAATCATCAACAAATAGTCCCAGTCTTAAAACTAATTAGTGTTACTCAGGTAGGTGCATATATATTTTAAATATGTGTATTCTAATATTCTACAAGTATATAATACTACCATAAATTTAAAAAGAGATAATAACTACTTTTCCACTTAGCACATTTATATATTCCTTTTTAAAAATTTTTTGACAATTGTTATTATCTATGAGAAACATAAAGAAAAAATTTAATATTACACCCACTGTGCTTTACTAAATCCTTCTGGAACGAATCCTGTGGAATAGTAACAGTGAACACATACTTACTCTGAGTAATTCTGGAAAGTCCACAGGAGAAATCTATAGTATTTTTTATTAATATAAAATACTGGCCTTTAAAAGTGTTCTAAATTAGGGTTCATTCTGTCAAAATAATACAAATTGACTTTTTGCTCCTCCATCTTAATAATGTTGTAACTTGAAACGTATACTTAAAACATTGCTGAATAAAATGCCATATTACGAGGCCTTGAGTACCATGAGAAACAGTTAATCAGGCCAAATGAAATATCAATAAAAGATAATTCATACGTGAACATGCTAAGAGTCAAGATTATCACTTTTAAGAACATATCTAACTCACACAGACTCTGAAGACAAATCATAAAAATCAGCTAAAAGGAATTTTTATCAAATGATCAGACCTCAAATCACACATCACATTCTTGAAATAAAATGGTTCACCTGAGTCTCTAGTAATTGTCTGCTTACTCATGTCTGTCCCCTACCGGACTATAATATTCTGGAAGTTGGTGACTGCCCACATATACCTTTGTATTCCCAGTGCTTAGAGTATGCCTGATATACAGCAAGTATAAAATAAACATTTGCTCTTGAACAAAGAGAAAAGAAAATGAGGTTTCTAATGATTTGGGGTTTTTTTCTCTAAAGAATGTATGTGTCATATTCCCAAATCCATGTTAATAATGAAATCTATGAAAGGACAGTTATACGCATTTTTTAAAGCCAGTTCCATCATCACTTAAGAAAACACATCAAGGTGAGAACAGTCCAAAATATTCAGTTAATTTAAGAATACACACTAGGAAGATAGACAAATATACTAGTGCGGTGGAGAATTGAGGTCAATCATAACTTACAAAAATATTTTATCTTAAATGATTACTGAAGATTCTGCCCACGAAGAAATTGCATGTAAGAGAAAAGAAACAATCAATGAGCAATGGAAGTCACACAACCTAAAGTCCTGCATGTTGAACACTTCTGTCTTCTCCGTAACTCTAAAATGTTTGGGATAACAGAGATCAAATGCCTATGGGGTGATATAGTAGAACGATGGAGTGTAAGAAACTCTATATTAAAAATCGGGCATTCTGGCTCCACCTCCACCACTGCCAGTTGTTTGGCCCAGGGGAAGTCAGCTCACTTCTCAGGACTATTTTTTCATAAGAAGTAATGTGCAGGATGAACCAGACAATGTTCCAAATACTTCTGATTCTATGCTAAGAACCATTCTGGGCAGAAGCAGACTTGGTAAAAGAAGGGAGGGAATTGATCATGACTCTAAAGAGAATATTTAATATACCTTATACACTTATCTATCTGTCAATTTATTCAATTTGAATGACATTTCTGTGTTCCCAATCCAAATCTGCCCCTCCTCTTTCTTTCAAAACTCTGCCAAAACTCATCTTCTCCGAGATTCCTCCCCAAATGTCTCACCTCTATTTGATCACTATAATCAGTCCCACACTAGTTCAATTAGCTATGCCACTCCTTAAAGTTAACATTAGACATGCACTTGTCAAACTCTATCTTAATTTATATCTGGGCACCTATCTGAGAAATCTCTTTAGAAGTTATACTTAATTTAGGAACACTAACTAATCAGTCAACTCAAGGCTCATAAAACAACACGATGGACTCAACAATGGAAAACTGTATGCTTATAGTAAAATAAGTTTAAAAATCAGGTTTGAAAATATGTAAAATCTCTATTTCCCTTTTCCAAATACCTCTTATAAGCTTTGAGCAGCTCATTTACTAAAGCAACCATTCTTTTGACTTAAAGTACTTTTTTCCAAAATCACCAAATTTGTAGAACTTTTAGTAAAAAACAGTGAGACTGCAGAAAAACTACCACTTAAAAACACTCATCATCAAGTCTGTTAAAGTGGGATTGCAGGGAAAAGGCAGTTTAAGAGACTTATTCTATCTTTTTAAGGCAAGGAGTCCTTTTTGTGACAAACTTTTTAAGAAAGTACTCAGCTAAAAACCATGTACCGATTTTGAAAGGTTGTAAGTGCACTTAGTTAAGGGCAGAGGAACGCCATTACTGAGACAGGAAGGAAAACGATGTTAATTTTTAGAAGGGGAACCAATCACCCAGTGCATGCCACCTAGAAATTAAGGCAAGACAAAAGCGGCCGTCCATAAGCCTGGTGATTTATAGTAGAAGTGACATTACTTTATCTGATACAAGTTCATGAAAAGAGAAAATCAGGCTATTTTCTTATAAAAGAGAAAAAGTTATATAAGTGTCTTGAATAGCCAGCAAGACCTGACATGTCAAATCAATCTTCCACTTAAGAGAAATTGATTTGGAAAAGGGATAATATCCATTTTGTCTTTCTTTCTGGTACAAAAAAAGTAGTTATGTTTAATGAACATTTATATCTGATATGCTTTGGAATGTTACCAATTAACCAACAGAGGCTAGGACCATGGATTTTAATTAATAAGAAATAAAAGCTCAGTAGTTTAGAACTCCTAAATGCTGATGAAATGGCTGATGTTCATTAAACAGGCGTGGTCTTAAGAGACAAAGAGTTCTGGGATTCACCAGCTGTTTGGAAGAGTGACTCATCATTAACCTTGATGAAACAGAAATCACCGCCTCTGGCAAACATTTCCTGACATTCATCTGATCGATATTAAATAGCACTATATAACAGGTCAACGTGTTCAGTTGTCTGGGGAACATTGAGCAGCTCACTCATCCTGGCAGACAGATCTGGAGACCTGCACAAGGTCATTGTTAAGGCTTTGTGGATAAGTATGGTGCGACATGGATAACATTTTCTCCAAAGATTTCCAAACAAAACTGTTTCTGACTTGTTCTAACTTGACATTTGAATTAATCAGTGACTCAAGTGCTGGAGCAAACTCAAAACTGTTTCTGGAGGAAAACCTGGCCCCAACCAGGGGAAACCTATGGGTGGCTGGCCTTTTGTCTAGCCTAGGGTACTGGTGTGGCTTTGTAATTTTCGTAACAGAAATAAAGTCCTACCACCTGTGTGACCCCTTTTAGATCTGCCCTTAATCAGCACTATGGAACACCTGTCATCTACACGCTGTCTTCAGATAATGTCATATTGAACTGTTATCTAATTGCTATAAAATATTTTGAAAAAAAAAAGAGCCCAAGACAGTGGTTCTCAAACGCTAGTTAGATTAGTTGTATAGAATCATATTAGGTAGCTGTTAAAAACTAGATGTTTGGATTTCATCTCAAACTAACCAAATCAGACATTTCAGTATTAGAGCCCAAGTATTTATATTTTTAACAAGGACTTCATTTGATTCTTATGAGTACTCAACTTGAAAGCCACCAGTCTCAGGGATTCAGAATCCAGTGAGTCCTTAGGGCACTCAAGGCTGTTCTATCTTTGGATTGCATTAAACTTCTACAGAGATTAACTACAACATCAGCATATGAAATATTTGCTTGATTTACAAGTGTTTCAATGTTAAAACATCATCTTTTGTTTTGACCACTGTCACAAATAGCTATGTGATTTCCACTTCTGCCTTTGTATGAAAAATGTTAAAAATGGCACTGCTAGTACATCACTAAGTGTTAACTCTCTGAGAAATGATGTGAATTCTCTTTCCTGATTATAAAAACAATGTTATTCATAATATCTCCCTTTTCCCCTGGGCTGCCAGGAAGCTCAGAACAAAACTGATGCCTAACTATAGCAATCACATTAAACTACAAAGTAAGCATCTTTGTTTCTTCCATTCTGTTTGATCAATTTTCCCTCTCAATGACATTTGTATTAATATTTTTGTTTTGGTAAGATTAAAAAAAATACTCCCAAAGTTCTTTTGGAAAGAGGCAGGGTATGAAAACGTCTCAAATATAAATTATAGTGGTTTGTTCATTTTTGTCCTCTTTGATTTAGAATATTCATTGGTATTCATTTGGGGATGGACCTGTTCTATTTTTCTCCATCCACTTACTGGACAGAAATGTAGTAGGTCTAGAATGGTCATAAGGCATCCTTAGTCCCTAAGAACTCCAGAGACATGATTACAGCTTCCAGACGAAAATTTTTGGAATATTCTAAAATAAAATTCCTTGGAATAGCAGAAGGGGAAAGAATAAAAGATAATCATTAACTAGTTTGAAACCTATGATCCACTGCCAATCAAAACTCATCACTCAGAATTCAGCCCTGTGTATTAAAAGTACCTGGAACCCACAGGATTGGCTGGAGTAGACCTGCTGCAAGCTTGTGCCAATTTGAAAGAACTTTCAAATCACTCCTTTCCATCTTCTGAGATCATTAGATTAACCGTTTTGGTGTATAGATAGCCCCAAACAAATAAATAAGTGGTTGACGTTCTTTTTCTTTATTATTTCTTTTCCCTTTCATTGGAAATGACTAGTTGATTAGCTGCTTTGATGAATGTAAAAACTAGATTTAAAATTCTGCAGGCCGAAATGACAACTTCATGATAAAATTGAGAATGCTCATCAAAATTCTGAGGATTTCAATGCCTCTTTAAAGTCTTTTGACTGAGAGAACTGTATTATTAGAGAATTTAGAGCTTTCAAAACTTTTTTCAGTCTTTAGCTATGACAGTCTGATATCTTTGCCACACAGACTAACCTAAATGCAAAATGTTACAAGTTCACATAAAGTTCTTACAAAATATTTCAGGATAGATGCCATTGTTATATGACATTAAAATATTTAGTCAACAGATCGATTTTTGCCAACAAAAATTTGATATGTCCATAAACAGTGCTGGAACAACTGGATAGCCACATACAAAAAGGCGAATCTAGACACAGGCTTTAAACCCTTCACAAAAACTAACTAAAAATGGGTCATAGACTAAATGTAAAACAGAAAACTATGAAACCTAATCCTAGGGAACAATGCAGGAGAAAATCTAGATGCTCATCAGTACAGCAAGAACTTTTAGCTATAACACCAAAGGCATGATCCATGAAAGAAATAGTTCATAAGCTGGGTTTCATTAAAATGAAAACTTCTCTGTGAAAGACACTGTCAAGAGAATGAGAAGACAAGCTGGGAGAAAATATTTGCAAAACACCTACCTTATAAAGGACCATTATCCAAAATAAACAAAGACCTCTTAAAAGTCAACAGTAAGAAAACAAACCACCTGATTAAAAAATGGGCAAGAGAGGGCTGGCCCCGTGGCTGAGTGGTTAAGTTCTCGCGCTGCGCTGCAGGCGGCCCAGTGTTTCGTTTGTTCGAATCCTGGGCGCGGACATGGCACTGCTCATCAGACCACGCTGAGGCAGCGTCCCACATGCCACAACTAGAAGAACCCACAACGAAGAATTCACAACGAAGAATATACAACTATGTACCGGGGGCTTTGGGGAGAAAAAGGAAAAAAATAAAATCTTTAAAAAAAAAAAAATGGGCAAAAGACCTCAACACACACTTCCTAATGAAGATACATAGAAGGCAAATGAGCATATGAAAAGATGTTCCACATTATATGTCAACAGGGAAATGCAAATCAAAACAACAATGAGATACTGCTATGCACTATTAGAATGGCCCAAATCTAGAACACTGACAATACCAAATGCCGAGGGGATATGGAACAAGTTCTCTCATATATTGCTGGTGGAAACGAAAAATGATACAGCCACTCAGGAGAATAGTTTGGTGGTTTCTTACAAACATAAACATACTTTTACCATACAAGCCAGCAAAAATGCTCCTTCGTATTTACTCAAATGAGTTGAAAACTTGAGTCCACACAAAAACTTGCACATGGATGTTTAGAGCAGCTTTTTGCATGATTGCCAAACTTCGGAAGCAACCAAGATGTCCTTCACTAGATGAATGGACAAATGAACTATGGTACATCTAGAAAATGGAATATTATTTAGTGCTAAGAAGAAATAAGCTATCAAACCAGGGAAAGATATGGAGGAACTTAAATGCACATTTCTAGGTGATAGAAGCCAATCTGAAAAGGCTACATACTGTATGACTTCACCCATATGACATTCTGGAAAAGACAACACTATGGAGATAGTAAAAGAGTCTGTGGTTGCCAGGGGAAAGCTGGGAGAGAGAGATGACTAGGTAGATCACGGAAGATTTCTAAGGCAGTGAAACTATTGTAGATGATGCTATAAAGTGAATATATATTATTAGACATTTGTAAAAACCCAGGGAATGCACACCACCAAGAATGAACCCTGATATAAACTATGGACTTTGGTGATAATGATATGTCAGTACAAGTTCATTGATTGTAACAAATGTACAATGTACAAATGTGGGTATTTGGAGGCACTGACTATATGGGAAATTTCTGTACCTTCTGCTCAGTTTTGCTGCAAACTTTAGACTGCTCTAAAAAATAAAATCCATTTAAAAATATGTCCTTTAGGAGCAAACTGTCATGCAAATAAAATCTTAAAACATGTTTGTCAGGGATATACTTTTCAGTTCGAAAGTTAGAACAAGCAAAGTATCCAAGTTATTAGAGACTATCCTTCATAATCATACTTGTATAGAATTCTGAATTATAAATTTATTACTTGATCTTATCTACTGTGGACTTAAATGGCTGTTACACTTTAGCCTAAAATATTAATATTAGGAATTCATGAAATAAGCTGCAACATGCATCATTGTTTTGCCATTGTTATAATCAACATTTAGTCTACTCTGAATTAATTAAGTATAAATCAACATCAATTTTTAGGATATTCAGAATATATAGAACAACTGCTGGGCATCATTATGTTCCACTTTATAGAATGGGCAAAGTAAACAAACTGGATTGAGGAAAAAGGATCTAAGAGGATACTTCACCTAACTTATAAATAGCACATTTTCCACTTCCCCTCATATTTCTAAAATATTCCAGTCATTTGAATATGGTATAACTCGAGTAATAAACTGATAGTAAATATTATCTCCAGTGGAGAGGCATCTGCATATATTGGGTGTTCTTGGATTCCCTAAGATTAGTTAAAAGGCAACGCCAAGTAGAAGGTAACATTTTTTATTGGCCAATTTAATGTTGACAGACACACTTATAGAATTGAAAAATGTACTTCCTGGAAGCCAAGAAAAAATTTCTTATTCTCTGAAAGCATGTCTGTCACTACTGTATACTTAGTACAATAAAGGTATTATCAGAAGCTTGGCTGTGAGATTCATGTAACTGGATTAGTGCTAGTATCATTTTCTATACAAATGGAAAAAAAATAATTTATCCTTTCACTGGTGCGACAATTGTCCTGACAGTTCACTAATATAGAGATTAAATTTATAGCGGCTGCCTTTATATCTGTCAACACCTCCAACATCATAATGTGCTGTCTTTCAATCATACTTTGTAAGTGAACTCACCTACTTCCTTTGCATTTCTTACAGACACTTTGGAAAAAGGAAAACCTAAGAAAACTAAAACAGAGGTTAACTAAATTTCCATGTTTGCTATGAAAAAAAATCAGAGCAGTGCCTTCAATTTTGGGAAAGCTTACCTAGTCACACTTACATGGAATTAGTCAAAAAATATTAAAGTGTATATAACGGATCCAAGCAACTATGCAAAAATACTGATATCAACATATGCTGATTACAAAAAGTTTACGAGTTATTTGAAGAGATTTGTTTTATCTCAAAGCCAAGAGGAAAATGAATGACTAACATCAGAAGTTGTTTTAGGCTGTGCCATTGATGGATTTATTGTCGGTGGAAAAAAATCTAGTAAAAGAAGATAAATGAACTAAAATCATTTTGGTTTATTTAGTTTCCATCAAGAGGAGGAAAGTGAATATATTTCCACCAGTAAAATGCTTTTTGGTGGTCTTCATTAAGGAGAAAAATCTTTTTTTTTAAATTAGGAAAGGCTTTGTATACTAAAACTTTGGCAAACCTTTGGAGAGGTAGTTTTCTCACTCTGATTATTTAGAGCTTGAGTTTTCATATTCTGAAAATATAATTCAAAAGTCCCAAAGAGCCTGTGAACTAATCATAGACTAGAAAGAAAAAAAATCATTTCTTATTTCTCAACTAATTCTAGTGAGCAATTGTAAGCCTGCTTCTGATTTAAAGAAAACATTTTAATATAATGACCAGAGTAAAGCAATGCAATGTGAAAATAAAAGTATTTATTGTTGTATCCAAATGCCAGTAGAAGATTCAGAGAACATGGAAAACAAAGTTATTAATTCAAATTATCATTATTATACTAGAGAAATTATAAACTATGTCCACATGACCAGCATGATTTCTAAAATACATATATTTTAGGTGATAAATACATACATTAACTTACATTTTAGACTTTTTTTATATCTTCAGTATACTTTATATCTTCCTAAACAAATTGTGTGTATGTGTATAAAGAACATATATTACACATTCACAATACATATATATATGTGGATTTAGACACACTCACATTCTCCAGTTGGGAATAGGAATTTCTGTAGAGAAGTAGACTTTTAAAGTGAAATTCAATAGAAAAAGAAAAATTTCACTTTGGATTCTCAAAATAGTAAACCTTACACATTATTCCAGTGCCAATAAAGACCTCTGTTATCTGAACACATTAATTTATTTTAGATAAATAGTATCTTTTTCAGCAGAGAGTAACAATTCCATTTTATAAATGCACTGAATAATAATGCAAAATAATGACAAATACGTACTTTTTGTCATGAGAATGTGACAATCTTGAACATATTATTCCTAAATTGACTAATGTCATAGTTTGTTTTGCATCACTGCTCTTTTGCATTAAGCAAGAAATATGTATGAAAGTGAGACAGCATTCAGGCCGGGAAAAAATATAGACGATAAGAAAAAAATTAGATTTGATCTCAGCCTTTTGAAACTGTAAAGGGAAAGAAAACAGTCCTCATGCCTCTCCTTAAAAGGGACAAGAGAAGCTATTCTTTATCCACTCACTTTGGGGTGTATTTGTATTTTGTCTATTCTTATTATTTATGTGTGTCATCTTCCCTATCTTCCAAGTAGAATGTTAGCTCCTTGAAGGCTGGAATAGTTCTCAGCACTCGACACATAGTTTTTGACCCAATACCATTTGAGAGAATATCACTGCATACCTTCTGGTTTACAGGTTCAAATTATTTTGACAACTTAAAGTTGCTAGAAGAAATTTCCTTGCCATTCATTGCATAGAAATTGTGACAATGTTTGCTCAAATTGCTGATTTTTCTGGAATACAGATTTCTGTGAGGAAAAAAGGCCATTTATCTATGGCCTATTTGCTGTGTCCAATCCTCTTTACTTGTGGATAATTTTTAAAAATAGAATCAGATTACATTCCTCACAAAGACTGGTTCAGTTCCTTCTTTTATAAGTTCTCTTGGCCTGATGGGCTTTATTTCTTAGCATTTATTATAGTTATTTTATATTTATCTGCGTGATTATTTATGAATGTCTCTTGCTCTCTATTAGCGCTCTTGAAGGCAGATGCCACTTCTGTCTACCTCCTGGCTTAGCATTTGATATATATATATATATATAATTTCAGTAAAATTTCCCCCCAAAGCATCCCAGGCTAAATTAACTTGTATGAATCTGGTCCTTCAACAGCCCATCTACAAACTCTCAAAAGAATATCCACATGCACTCACTTGGAAGTTTAGTTTGTTCTCAAAACAGTTCCTGAGATTGCTATAGGGCTATGCTAAATACCTATTCCTTAGTTTCTTTTGTATGTATCCTAAGTCAGCAACAGTGCGGTCCCAAGTGGATTCTAAATTATAAGCAACTTTCTAAAACCTAAATTTAACTGAACAAAGGACATAACAGATATGAAAAGGTAGGTTCCAGAAACCACAGGTGTATATGCAACTATTTAGAAAGGAAAGCAATGATTTAAAGGAGCTAACTTGTGTTTAACTAGAAAAAGACATGCCAGTCTAACCTATGTCCTCCTTAGTGACAGTTACTTGATGGTTAGGTTGAGCGGTGTGGCCAAAGTCCCCTCACAATATCCTAAAGGCAAAATGGAAATGTGAGGAATGGATGACAACTCAGTTGGGTGGATTAATAAACAGTTAAACACTCACACCCAAAGAGTATTTACTGATGAATGGATAGATATCAGCTACAACATAAGCTGTTCTTTGGCTCATTCTTTGCCAATGCTTGCATCATGAAGACTTAGATGCATGTTTATCTAATTTAAAATAATAGCTAGTGGGAAGACTGGAGGGACATATGCTTTGGAGTCCAAAACACCTGAGTTTGAATCCCAGCTCCTCAGACTGATAATAGTATCACCTTGGGAAAACTATTTAACCTCTTTGGAGGTTGGTTTTCTTATACATAAAACAGAAATAATAATAACTACCTTGAAGATAGAAGTTATATACGTTTGAGTTCCTAGTACTGTGCAGTGCACATATGCAACAAGCACTCAATAAATTATTGTTATTCTTATGATAAATCAAAAAATTAGATGCCTTGACAGATGTGAAACAGTAAATCTAAACTTCCAGTACAGTGGATAACACATGGTGTATGTGGTGGCTTTTGCTAGGTTATGCTGAACCAAGAACTGTTGGCAGACAATTCTGCATAGGTCTCTTGCATTACTGTGCATCATGTGAGAGTAGACACTGACTGTCTTTGTTCCAGACTATCTTTCAAAGATGTTTATATAGTAAACAACCTTGGAAGACGAAGATAACATCTCCCTCTCCGGCAACAGCAGGTTTGCTTACAGCCTTAGAAGACAGAGATATCTCCCTCAGAAGCCTTGGGCTGGTCTTCTTACCATCCCTTACAAAAGATTCAGATTCCCTAAGCTCAAGGTTCCTCTCCTGTAACACAACCCCCTGTGTGTGTGGTTGTTACCTGGCCCTCTTCATATAGCACTGTGAAAATGGGGCCTCAGGGAACCAGTACAAACTCTGATACTCTAGCTACTGGTATTGCTATGAGTAATAAACTGTCCTTTGTCTCTCAATCAGGAGTCTCGAATCCTCTGCCAGCTTTCATAACCTTATTGCAGGCTAACTTAGCTTGTGAGTAGGGTAAAATTTCAGAATTTCCACAATTCTTGACAACAACCTAAAAATCTCAAGGGCTTATCATAACATAGATTTATTTCTCACTTTTCTTACGTTCTGTTCACTTTATCTGTTGGCCATGGGTCACTGTAGGTCAGCTTAGCTTTGCTCCACATCTCTTCTACTGAGGCTAAAAGAACAGACCCAAACTGGGACAAATCTATTATCATGGCACAAGGAAAAGTGCAATAGAGAAGCCATATTATAGCTTTTAAAATGTTTGCTGGGTCACAGCATATATCGCTTTCATTTATACTCTATTGACCAAAGCAAGTCATATTGACAAGCCTGGTATGAATGGGGTGGGGAAGTACACTCCTCTCATAAGAAGAACTAAAGTATTCTCATC
Source organism: Equus quagga (assembly GCF_021613505.1). Classification (NCBI taxonomy): domain Eukaryota; kingdom Metazoa; phylum Chordata; class Mammalia; order Perissodactyla; family Equidae; genus Equus; species Equus quagga. Next base: position 93,630,193 of record NC_060274.1, read on the forward strand.
CCACATAGAAATAGGCAAAGATGCAGAAGCCTCCTAGAAGAAGGGAGAGTGAATAATGGAAGCAATAATACATTCTTCCACACATAACACATACTCAGCAAATGATAGTTATGTTAGGACTAGCTATATTAGGACATGACATAACACAACTAGTTATCTTAGGACAAAATAAAAAAATTTAAATGATCTTCTCCATGTTTTAAAATTATTTCTAATTGTTCTGTATTACACTTGTGATAGTAAAAATTATACCAAATTTCAATGATTATTTCTTTTAAACTCAACAATAGAAAAGGGCTCAATAAGATGGTATATAAATTGGAATAAACGTAGTACAGTTGGTATGCATGTGTTTAAATATGCACAAGGAAACAAAAACTTGAAAAACATATTTTTAAGAGGAGTAAAGAAAAATGAAGTTTGCTACTATTAACAGATAAACATATACATAATGCAAAGTTTTAACCAAACCATCATTTAATTATAACAACCAAAGCTCCTAGAAGAATTCTTTTAAAAGTGTGCTTAGCACCTCTCATGTTCCCTTTTGAATTTTTCTGTTGTTTTTCTCAAAATTACCACCAAGAAACAAAGGGTGCATTAAGGGTTACTTATGACTTTTCCTCTGGATTGTTTTAGGTGTAATCATCCTTTGAGTCATCTTTTCATCAAATAATCTCTTTGAACTCATTAGCTGGGCATTACCACATATGGGACTCTAAATCGGTATGAAGTAAATGTGCTTGACTTGAGGCCAACAAACCAATTAAAAATTATATATTTATTCTGTATGCCTGATTTCAAATCAGAAGTCATAATTTTGGAGATTCTAAGAACTATGTCAATCAACTCCATTCTACCAAGTCTTTTTACCCTTAACTATTTTCTCTTCAATTTAACAATCCCATGTGCCTTGACCCATTGACCACACCCATTCCTTTTAATTTTTTTCTTAAAGATTGGCACCAGAGCTAACATCTGTTGCCAATCTTCTCTTTTTGTTTTTTTCTCCTTCTTTTCCCCAAACCCCTCCTTCCTCCCCCAAGCCGGACATAATCGTATATCATAGCTGTGAGTGCTTCTGGTTCTGCTATGTGGGACACCACCTCAGCATGGCCTGATGACGGGTGCCATGTCCACGCCCAGGATCCAAACATTCGAAACCCTGGGCCACCGAAGCAGAGCGCGCGAACTTAACCACTTGGCCACAGGGCTGGCCCCAAGAATCATAGTTTTTAAAGTGGCTGTGTTTCACTCAAGAGATATTTTCTAAATTATCTAATTGTTTAAGTATCTAAATATTTATCTATTGTCATGGTACTTATCTAACATTATCTGGAATATTCAATTATTTAACTATTCTTATCCATGCTTAACATAAGTGCTTTTACTTCAGTATTTGAAATTTATATATTTGAAAATAAATTTTAGCTATTTCTTGTATTACTTGTCTGAAACTCTAAGTGTCAGGAAGTACATACATCTGCACGGACACACACATTTATTCCTTCAGTGTTCAGTCCAATAAGTATTAACTGAATGAGCGAAAAGACAAATTCAGACAAACACTAAATTTTAACCATCCTCTGAAAGTAAAAATTTAGACTGAGACTTTTCTGATATTTTTTCAAAAAGAAATGTAAATATACTTCCTGGCCTTCAGCATTTTCACATCTTGTTTCAACTCTGCTGCGTTATCCTTCATTTCATTCTTATCAACTACATTCAGTCAGCATTTACTCTGAGTTCTATTTCTTAATTATAAACAATTGTTTGAAGCTTTAGCTATGGCTGATGTATTTTTACCTTACAAATGCCGTTCTCTTGAACTTCCTGCCGGAAGAATGTTAGTAACAGATGGTGGAGCTTCTTGAGATAAAAATGAGACTTTGCATATCAATGCAAATCTGACAAGTGACTTAATCACAAAAGATACTCTGCTTCAAAAAACAATCAGCTAGGCAGCAATGATGAACCCAAAGAAAGAAGTCATCTTAGATACAGACTTTTCTATACTTTTGTCTTTTCATTAATTAAGCAGGTTAACAGTTAAGGCAGCTTTCCATTTATAGTCTTTAACTTGATTTCAGCTCCATTTTTAATGGAGGAAATAATGTAAGAATCCTGCATTTAATCCACAAATTAACTTTTTTTCAAGGAGTATATGGGTATCAGTGCACTTTGGTATAGATTAAAAATTAATACAAAGCAGAACTACTTAAAAGATCATCTAGGCGTGTCAAGGTGCATCTAAGTATTGGAAGCTATGAAAGTAAAGGCACAAAGAGAAGGCAAAAACTATCTCTGAGAAAAATCAATTAAGGGATTCTGTCTAGCAAAGACATTTCTGTGACCTTTGGATATTACTTTAAGGACGTAATTGACATGTTTTAAAAAATTGGTTTTTTTTCAATAGCAAAACCTGATCATAAATCCCTATCCATGAGGATCTGTTATATTTGTTGTTTTGGTTCACTACTTAGCATCTTTGTTGTTACTGTACTTTGGGTAATTTCTCATTGGGGTAAAGAAAAGAAAAGATAAAAAACATTAATTTCAGCAAGAAGCATAAGTGACAGAAAGGGAAATGGAGATAAGTACAATGTAAAGGTCACATAAATATCTGGTAATTTGTCATAGAGATGGGAGCAAGGATTAAAACAGCACAAAGGTAGTGGTTTGAGAATATTCAGATTACTAGGTAGAGGTAGAGTATAGAAGGAAGGTTGTCTGAACCACAGAGAGCAGCGAGGACAGAGTATCTCCTTTTCTTGGCGTATTCTAGGTAATCGATGCCAACTGCCTCTCCTTTGCCACCTGAGCTCTCCTATAGGGAGTGATTCCCTCTAAGGCTCCATCCTTGGGGGCATGTCATGACTCATCCTCCCCCTACAAAACCTCCCCATTCTCATTTCCTCTTCCTTTGAGTCTTAACTCTCCTTTCTCAAATAACAATTTGCTAATTTTAAAGAATACTCCACACTGAGAAAAATAATAGTAAAGTTTCAATTTATTATTCTTTGAGGGATATTTACATTTAGCAAGGGTTTCCCAGGGACATAAAGCCTTAAACCTACAGGAATAAAACTCAAATCTCAGGCATTGCACATCTATTGATCGGTTCTTGGGCGATGCCAGTGTTCCCTAAATCAAACCATCTAAACGCAGCTGCCTGCTCTGCTGTACGCCAGCCATGGCAGTATTTTACAAGATGTTCAAAGAACCCAAACTGAATGCAAAGAACCTCAAGCTACAATTACCAACTACAAGCACAACAGTAAATTTTCACATACCAAAAATTTAGACTTTTATGCACACTATTGGTTAAAGAAAATTTTATTTAGATGAGACCTTTTTATTCACATCTTCCTCAGTCAGTAATCCATTCATATGGTAACTAATTAACACTGTGTGAAAGTATTAGTCTGCTCAGGATGCCATAACAAAATATCATAGACTGGTTGGCTTCAACAACAGAAATTTATTTTCGTACAGTTCTGGAGTCAGAGATCAGGGTTGCCATCATGGTCAGATCTGATGAGGGCTCTCTTCCTGGCTTGCAGATGGCTGCTTTCCTGCTGGGCCCTCACATGGCAGAGAGAGAGCTCTGTGTCTCTTCCTCTTCTTGTAAAGGCACTAATTCATTAATGAGGGCCCCATTCTCATGGCTTCATCTAAATCTAATCTCCAAATATAAGCACAGTGGGGCCTAGGGCTTCAACATATAAATTTTGGGGAGACATAATTCAGTCCATAGCAGTGAGAGAACATTTCTTAAAACACTTCTATAATAAAATGCTTGAGCAATAGACTAATGTATGTGTATTTGGGGAAATGAAAGGTAAGAAATAAAAACACAATTATTACCAACTAAATCTTCTCATGAATTTTTTTTTAATAACAAGTTTCTCTAAGTTTAACTATCCCCAAGTATCTTTTCTTTGCCCTCATCTCCAGATTTCACTTTGGATCAAGTTGAATGGCAATGCCATTCCCTTGCATGTGAAAGCAACCACCAATCCAGATTTCTGCAGGCTTTTGTTTGAAAGCGCCTTATTTCAGTAGGTGAGCCTCAAGCTCTTACATTTCAAAAATAAGCATGACTACACTCAAGTGCAATTTTCTGAAGCTGGTTGGTTTCTGAGATGCCCGAACTCATTATTCTCATGTTGAGGTTTCTGATGATGACATTTCTCAGCCCCTCACATGCACAGCTCAGTCAAGGCGCTGTCACCCGAGGAGCTCCCCATGGGTCTTTAGGGCTCCAGATGAAAATAATCAACATACGGAGCAACAACACAGCAATTAACTAAATGCAGCTGACCTTCAAAGAGACACAAACTCAAACTGAAAAGTTTCTATCTGAAGTTCTCTTTATTTTGAATCTAAGATTCTTGTGAGTTAAAAAAATTTGTGTAACCAACTTTAAAATTCACTGATAGATAGAGACAAGCATGAGGTATTGGATGAGCAAGACTAAATCAAGCTGAGAAAAAGAACTCCTGGTGTACACTATTTTGGCTAATGATTTCTTTGTTTTTCTTATTCCCCCAGCCCTTTTTTCTGTTTGAAACAAAAGAGGCATGAAATTTGTAGGTTCAGTAATTACAGCAATCGCAGCTATGTTGGATCAAGATAACCCTCTAAGCTAGTTTAGCCACAAGAACCAAAATAAATTACCCTAAGCATAACAGCAGCTCAGCAGGTTATATTACCATAATTGTTATCATCAAATCTGGGCCCAGGGACTTGGGGGTCCGAATCATAGTACAATTATTGCATACTGTATTCCAAACTGCTCTAATCTAGACATTCAGTAAACCTTTGAAAGACAGGCGTTGGGCTATACAAAGAGGACAGCCACAAGGATTACTACTAAGACATTTTTTCTTTGGAAAATCTAGCAGTAGAAGATATGAACTAGCACAGGGTAGGCTCTGCTCTGTTGATGCAAGCAGTCAGCCAGCCACTGTCTTAAATGAATAATTGTAATGTGCAGAATACCCAACAAAGCATTGTTTTTGATGCTTTTTACACTTACAATTTTCCTTGACTCAACTAGCCTATCTCCATTACTCTTTCTACAATCTCATCAATTTCTTGTTCTGGAAAAGAGCCAAGTTCTAGCAGGTCCTGAACCGAAGGCAAAGAGAAATTTCTGAAAAAGGAACAAAATTTCCAGGAAAAAAAATGAAAAAAGAGAGTAAAGAAGACTCCAATTATTTTAATATTCTCTTGGAAAAGGAAGTCCTAGGTTTTTCTAAGACAGGAATATTTCTCTCTAGAGAATGCAATCATTTTTACAATTTAAATACTTTCTTCTGTTTTTACTTGGTCATACATGAACTGCTTAAGTCAATAACAAATAGTGAAATTTCTGCTCCCAGAATTCAGGAAAATCATGTGTGTAGAAGCAATTGTATGTGGGGCTATTAAAACTTTTAATAAGAGAAAATACATATTTAATTAACATACTCTCTCATTTCTCCTATTTAATTTCATAATTTAAAGTCTGATTGGGTAAATTCAAATAATTTGTAAATTATCTGAAACTAATTACACTTTTTCAAAACTCAACCCAAAAAAGAAAAGACAGAGTTTGCATAAGTGTAATAAAAATGAGAATGTCTAATTTTTAGAATGAGATGTGTGTGGAGTTCTACTATATCTACACAACCAACAATTAAAAATAAAACACCACCAAACTTCAAGCATTCACAATATGACTGAACTCTGTTTAAAGGCTATGTGAGAACAGATAAAACTATGGGCTCCTAGGAGCCAGTATTTATCAAGGCATGGCCTGAACTTGCCTTAGAATAGTATTAGTTTCATTTGGGGAATACTTGCTAGAATGCAGCTTCCCAAAACCCACATAAGTCCTACTAAATCAGGATCTCAAGGAGGCCAGGAAATCTCTATTTTTAACAAGCATCCCAGGTGAGTCCAATGCACACTACACTGTGAAAAACATTGCTATGAGATTTCAGCCATGGATAACAAGGATTCTGTTTAGAGAGCTTCAGAATGGAATCAGCAGCTTTGGCTCCATCTTTCTTTCCATCTTCCCAGGGAGATTTTATTTACCCCTAGATTTCAGGTCATTCTGTACTAAATTGGACTTTGTTTATCTTGATAGCATCAGTATCTTATAGTCCTACTACTGGCTCTCTAGATAAGGAAGGTATTTTTTTGGTGTCTCCAAAGATTCCTACCATCCCCATTTCTACTTTGCCCCCTTCCAGGTTTCAGCCAGCCTGGTCCACTGACCTAGTACAAAAGCCCATGTTCCACCTTAAAGAAACCCTTTCCTTGGCCATTTCTCCATGTCCTGTTTGTTTTAACTGAATCATCTGGTGTTTTTTTTCTTTGATCAGCTATTGTATTGTTAGTTTACAGCATAAGTTTTCTAGAGCAAAGACCTATTTAGTTGACCTTTATTTTAGTTTCTTTCCCTATTATCTTTCTTATTTTTAAAAAAATTTTCAGCTTTATTGAGGTATAATTGACAAATAAAATCGTATGATATTTAAAGCACATCTTGTGATGATTTAATATAAATATATACATTACAAAAGAACTTCTCCCATATAGCTCTAATAAACATATCCCATCACCTCACACGTTATTCATACATATATATATATATACACACACACACACACATTCAACTATATGTATGTATAACTATAGTCACCATGTTATACTTTAGATCCTCAAACCTCATTCATCTTATAGCTGAAAGGTTGTACCCTTTTACAAACCTCTCCCTAGTTCCCCCAACCCCCTACCCAGGCAAGCTCTTTCTATTCTCTGTTTCTATGACTTTGACTTTTATTTTTAGAGTCCACATATAAGCGATACCATGCAGCAGCATAATGCACTCAAGTTCCTTCCATGTCGTCACAAATGGCAGGATTACCTCCTTTCTCATGGCTGAATAATATTCCATTGTATATATATAGCATAGCTTTGTTATCTATTCATCCATTGTTGGACACTGAGTCTGTTTCCATATCTTGGCTATTGTAAATAATGCTGCAATGAACATGGGAGTGCAGATATCTCTTTGATATCCTGTTTTCATCTCCTTTAGATATATATCCAGAAGTGGGATTGCGAGATAATCACCATCTATTTTTAAGCCCAAATTCACCTCACTCCCTAGTCCTATCAAATGCTTCCTGGAAAGTGCATCATGGTACAAGCCTCTTTCCAACTTCCACTAGCCACTATAAGCAGACATTAGTCTCTTTTTTCCAAAGATATCCTTCTCATATACTTTCCACTGACTTCTTATTTCTGAATCAGGAGGCACCACTAGAACTAAGCTCATTTAATGAAGAGAAATTCACTTAATGCATTTAATAAAGATGTATTAAGTGCCTATTAACAGCCAGGTACTGTTCTATAGCATGAACCCAAAAGACAAGGTCTGATCTCATGAAGCTTAATTTCTATTGGAGAAGACAAAACAAAACAAAAAAGGAAGTAAATAAAGAAAAGAAATAATATCAGATAGTCATAAGAGTTATGAAGAAAATAACACAATAATGATAGTGATGGCAGATGAGTGTGCATGGGGGTGTGTGTGTGTATAAGTGTGTAAGTGTGTACGTGTTTAATTTTAGACTGGATGCAAAGAATATTCTTCTCTAAAGTGGGGAAAATAAGAGGTCAGCTATACAAAAACCTAAGGAAAGAGAATTCAAGGAGTAGTCAGCTAATACAAAAGACCTTTAGCTTACTCAAGAAAGAAGACCAGAGTGGTGCAAGCATAGAGAAGAAAGATATGCAGAGGTCACGTGGTATGAGGCCCTGAAGGCCATGGTCAAGTGGGTCAGAGAAAAGTTTGTGGAGGAGGTTTTTAATTCTAATAGCGACAGGAAGCCACTGAAGTGTTTCATGTAGGAGAGGGACGTGGATTGAGCGTAAGATGACCCCAGCTGCTATCCAGATTTTGAAGTTTAGAAGTTTATGAAGGAAAGTATGTAGGCCAGTGAGGAAGCTACTGTGGTGAGATATGATGATGACTTGATTAGGGAGGGAGCAGTGGAGATGGAAGAAAGCAGATGACTTTGGGCTAGATGATGGTGATAGAGCTAAGAGGCCTGGATGGTGGGCTGCAGTTGGGAGTGATGAAAAGTGAGACAGCAAGGATGCCTCCTAAGTTTTTGGCTTGAATAACTGGCAGATGGTGATGCCATCTACTGAAATGGGGGAAATCTGAGGAAAGATGGGGGTGGGAAAGAAGAGAATGGAGAGTTTCATTTTAAACATGTTAAACTTGAGATACTTATTGAACACCCAAGTACGATAAGACCTGGAGATATAAATCTGAGCACCAATGCACCAAAACATCATCCAAAGACATGGGATCAATTTTCTTAGGGAAAAATTTAAACAGAGATGAAAGTCCAGGATAGAGCTCAGGGGCAAGCCAAGTTTGGACATCTGGCAGAGAAGAATGAAAATATAAAAGAGGCCTAGAAAAAATGGCTGGTTGTATGGTTTCAAGGAAGCGAAGAAAAGAAAATTCTCAAAATATTTTAAAGAGGAAGTGGTCAACCATATCAATACTGCTGAAAGGCTGAGTAAGATGACTAAGTGGAAAAAAATCACTGGTTTTGGCAACAAGAAAGTAGCCCTCACAAACCGTGAGCCAAGTGAATGAATCATCTCTTCAAAGCCTAGGCAACTAGCTGAGCTACAAAAGAAAATTATGGAAGAAAAGTAAAGTGATGAAAAGGAAAAAGAAGAGAATGTGAAAAGAATCTTCCTACAGCTTCAGAACTTTAGTAGCTTTTAATCTAAGATAAAGTGCAGTGAGATATACATGTCACACAAGAATGACTTACAGTAGAATTTTTTTAAAAAAACATAACATGCTATCTGGCACACACATTAAATCCATCTAAATGAGGATCTTAGAATTTATCAGCACAGGATAACCATGTTATTGCTCCTAATTCAGGAGACATAAGGAGATTTTTTTAAAAGGCTTATGATTAATTACTTAACAAAGAATAGCCAAGCCAAGTCTACAAGTACACTGCTCCTACAGATGGCTCCTAGGAGTACTTACCACTCCTCCCTCTCTCCAGAGCAAAACTGCCAAAAGCCTGATGATTAATACTAATCTCTCATTTGTTAAAACAGCCCAAATCACCCTTTGTCATTTAAATTGCACTGAATTTGAATTTGCATAGGTTGCAAGTAGAGAACAGAATCTTGAAGCCACATAAAATAATCACACTTAGTCTTAAAACAGAATACATTAATCTCTCTGGCACTGCTCCCCCACTGAAACCACAGAACTCAATGCTATTCTTTGAGTGAGTCATGCTGTAAAGTTTCCAGTTGACTTATCCACAGAGAGATGGCACCACATGAAACAGAGCCCACGTAAACTTTAGAGAGAAGTGAGCCTTCATGTCTTCAACGTTCTGCTTGGCTCTGACTTGAGATATATTACACCAAGACCAGGGCTGACTTCCAGAGCTCTGAAAGCTCAGCTAGTTACAAGAGTGAACAAGGGCTCTTTCATAGTCAAATAATTCTTAAACTGATCCTCCAAATTACTTCCTAAGATCAGTATTTCTCAGAGTGTGGTCCTTCTGCCACATTCACCTAGCCATTGGTGCCTCAAGAAAAAAAGGCAAAGCCCAAAGCCCCACTTTATAGTTATACACCAAAATCTTGGAGGGGCAGGCACAGGCATCTGCATTTTTAACAGGTTCCCCAAGGGTTTCCTAGACACACTTAAGTCAGAGAACCTCTGTCTTAATTTCTGCACTGTAGATTATACTGCAGGATTTTTGTAGGTTTAGGTTTTTTCACCTTTTGTTTCTTCATCCTCTAACTCATTTTACACAACGTTGCCAGATTATTATTCCTAACTTGCTGTTCTAATAATTTCTCTACCACATTCAAATGCCTTCTGAGGGCTTCAGGGCCTGAAGAATAACATCAGACTTCTTCGTGTGATGTTCAAGGTCCTTAGTCATGGCTTTAGACTTTGCCTTTCCCATAGATGAGTTTCTACCCATATAAAATTGCTCAAACACTCAGGACATGTCCTAAATGCTTCCACCTCCATGCTTCTGCTAATTTGCTCTCTAATTCTAGAAAGTTACTTTCTCACTTGTCCATAAGCCCAAATCACGTCTTTTCTTCGAAGACGAACTCATGGAAGTCTTTCCAATTCTTTCCTGCTGTAAGTAACCACTTCTATGGACTTCATAGTGTTTTATCTCTGTCTCTGTTAAGGCATTTATGCTTTCTACCTTTTATTATGTGATAGTGTGGTCTATCCTTTCGTCTGCCCAACACCCTGTAGAAGTTGGGAAGAACAACCCCTCTCTCTATGTTGGCATCAGCAAAATAAGTTTCCATAGAGCTGCCACAATTTTTATATGACCCTGCCCCCTGGCCACATTAGTTGGTCTAGAGGTAGATATCCGATCTAAACTATGGCTACCAGAGTGCCCTACTCCTTGACAATGACTGATTGTTCCAGGGTGGGCACCTGACACAAGCTAGGCCAATCATAGTCCTTTATCATCTAGATCTTACTCCACTGGTCAGTAATTGGTTGAGGATTGGCATATGACCCAAACTGAACCTCTGGATTGAAAGCCAGAGGTCAGACTACTCCCTCTCCTCTGGCTCAAACTATGACACATAACACTGGGAAGCTGTCCACAGCCATGGTCATAGGTTGGGCTTCCCCACAGCTTCAAAAGGCCTTGGGGTGGGAGAGACAGGCATCTGGTCAGGGTGAGGCTGGGGGCCACTCCTTTAGCTCTCATGGTTCAAAACACTCTTAAAGCACTATTCACCGTTGGCTCACGGACAAGTGCGGGGACCTTGTGATACCTTGGGGGAGCCACCACTGCACGATAATTCTTGTCTTTTAGCTTATTTCTACTGTTTTATTATTTTTTTCTTTTTATGATGATGTTGAGTAGAAGAGAAAGGTTCATACTTCATTTACAAAAAGTTGACAGTGACATTTGCAAGAGATGGTATTCATCTCTCTCTCTACCTATCTCACTTTCTTTTTGTCCATGAAAGATTATTAAATTTCCTCCTTTGGTGGAGGGGTAGAGGAAGAGGATTTACAGAGCAGGAGGGATCTGGACTCCTAAGGTAGAAGGAGGGGTAAAAGAAATTAGGGGCTGACAACAGAGAATGTATGATGCGCTTTGAAGACGTGATATTTTACCTAGGCCCAGTTTACTTTTAATTGAGCAGGAAAAATATACAGAGTGTATTATTCATGCATCTGTAAATGATTCTGCTTTGCATGATTCATGAGGTTTTTGGTTGGTTTATTTTTAAACTGGACTGAAGTTATGGAAAAGCACATTCGAACAAATATACTGATCAAAAGATCATGGTAATAGTCCCCTCGGCCATGTAGAAGCCTTTCAGGACTTAAAAACAAAGAATACGGAAAACAACTTTATAAAGAGGGTAATCTTCCTGAACCTAAAGGATAATGATATGTCAATTTAGGGTAATGTCCTCATTCACAAGCATATTCTGTTTAAACCCTTTTCATAGAGGGCTATCTTATTCATAATCTTTTTAAAAACCAAATACTAAATTTCCTTTGGTGAGACAAAAAAAAAAACGTATTGTGGAGAACGAACTCCAAAAGAATGAGTAGTGAGACAGTTAGGGGTAACGATAGGGTGCGGACGCATATAATAAGATTTCACATTAACATAATATTGTTACACGAAATATATAAAGCCTGAAGAGACTAGTTCCATCTAAAGGGAAAAATACTTCAGGAAAGTATGGCAGGTTTTGTTTTGCTTTTAATTAAAACATAGAGAAGCATAATGTAACTATAATAAAATCAAACAAGAACTTACTCTTGAAAATTTATTTAAAGTTTTTATAAAGTATACTTTTGTGACTCAACAGTATAATACCATTTGAAAAGATATAACAGTTTAACCAGCAATGTCCATCTGGGTAAAAAAGGTTATTTAAATACCATGAACTTTGATGAATGACCTTTTAAATGGCCTTACCCATTTTGTACTATTAGTTTTCAGTCATTTCAGGGTAATGCATTAAATCTGAGAACAAGAGCCCACTAAAACCCTGCCTTTAGATTTAAAGAATTCATTCTTTTAATGGCATTACAATTGCTATTCAGTACATAAATTTTCTTTGTTTGAAAGACTGAGCAAATACCTATGTGTTTTGGTTTGGGTTTTTTTTTTCCCCCCTTAATGTCAGAAGCAGCATACAATTAAGTTTGTTTTAAAAGCCTCTGGACCAAATATTTTTAGATTAGAATTTTTCCTTGACCAGAGTCTACATAATTCCATAATGACTTGTAGAAATGACATAATTTATAATCTTATTAGTTTTTTTGAAGTGGAACTTAATTTATATGAACAACCTAAATATAATCATGGCTCATTTGACAGGAATGAGCCATTTCATTTGCCTGCAGCTTCCCAGTAAATACTAGGCAGATAGAATTTAAAGTCTCTGTAGGGAATAGGCAAATACATTTCACAACAAGGTAGATTTAAGTAGCTTTGAAAATGGTTTGTTAAAGCTCTTCAACTATAAATAAAATCACTGGAGGTCTATGTAAAGCTTTACCCTAATGTGGTTTTTAAAGCGTAAAGTAGATTATAGTTAATAATTATCTTTATGAAAATCAGGTTTGGCGATCAAAAATCTAAGCCCCAAATTCCACAACTTGATGAAGGCTTATAATTTCCCCTTTCCTTCTACTTATCACAATATCAATATATTTATCTTAATACTGTACTTTTATTTAAAGAGGAGTTTAGTTAATGTAAATTGAAACTAGCGTGAACATTCTAGTTTGCATTCTTCACATCATGTAGAAGGAATTCTACAGCATTCCCTCAGCAACGTTAATAATTTCTTTTCTCTTTTTAAAAATATTTTAATTTTGAAATATATCATATACATCTACATTTTAAATAATTTCAAATGAAATTCAATGAAAAAGAAGTTTTTTTAAAACTGTTTTTTTTTTTAAAGGTTGGTACCCGAGCTAACATCTGTTGCCAAACTTCCTTTTTTTCTTCCTCTTCTTCTCCCGAAAGCCACCCTAGTAAATAGTTGTATATTCTAGTTGTAGGTCCTTCTGGTTCTGCTATGTGGGATGCTGCCTCAGTATGCCTTGATGAGTGGTGCTAGGTCCACAGCCAGGATGCAAACCGGTGAAACCCTGGGCCGCTGAAGCGGAGCGTGTGGACTTAACCACTCGGCCATGGTGCCAGCCTCAGAACCATGCTTTTCTATCAGCCAGTTTAACAGTCAAAATAATTATTTTACATAAAATATTTCCTTCTCATTAGTCTCTACATTCTAGGTATCACCTTTACCTTTTCAAATATGTGAGGACTTTAGAAAAAGAGCAGAGAAGGCCTGTGAAAGGGGTAAATGGTGCATCAGCTGACATGGATGCTAAGTGTAAGAATAGAATTTTGATGGAATAATATTTGCCTTTAAGTTTGTTTGGTTTTGGGGAGTGTTGTTTGTTTTTGGTGAGGAAGATTGGCGCTGAGCTAACATCTGTTGCCAGTCTTCCTCTTTTTGCTTGAGGAAGTTTATCGCTGGGCTAACATCTGTACCACTCTTCCTCTATTTTTTTGCATGCTGAACACCACCACAACATGGCTTGATGAGTGGTGTGTAGCTCTGCACCCAGGATCCGAAGTGGTCTGCAAGAACCTAACCACTATGTCACCATGCTGGCACTGCCTTTAAGTTTTAATGAGTCTTGAGCAAGACCATTTTCCCTCCCAAGGTTAGGACAGCAAGTCTAATCATTATGAGGCAACACAATTCTCATCAGGTAGCCAAGACTGCCTGCTCAAATGTCTCTCCAAGTACTTTGCAAACTAAAGAAGTTTGGAGACATCCCTTTATCACTTCCATCTTTTGGTCTTCCACACAGAAATGATCACAAAAATCTCGTTATGATTTAAGCTCCTCATGCTTAATTTTAAGGTTTGATCCATTATAGGTGAGCATGAAGGCAGTTCAATATTTCAGCTGGTGAACTTCTCTAACAAATGTGGTGAGTTAATTCCAGGCAGCAGGATCTAACACACATCCAGTCAATCCTTGGTTCCTTAGGACTCTCAAGTCAATCCACTTCATATTTTTATTACCGCCACCTTGCCTAGGGACTAATCATCTCCCACTCGAACCAATGCTATCATCAAGTAATTGCATTCTCTACCTATAGCTTATTTGCAATCTACTCTTTCATTCATAATTTTCCCAAATCAGTCTTGCTGACATGCCTCTTCTTACTTATTACCTCCTGTCCAAAAATGTAAATGGCTTTTTAATGCCTCTTAAATTTGTATGTATGTAGTTCAGGATATAATATGCATGAAGCATAATACTGACTCTTCACATGGATAACTATATGGAAATTAAAACTTCAACCTGTAAAATAGATTTACTTTTATAAAAATATGTAGTAAGATTTAATAAATCCTTTAAATACTTAAAAATCAGTTTTATCTAAATAATTTTGATATACTTTTATGTTCATTAGTAGTCATTTTATTTTGCCTTTTGATTTGAAAAAGTACTTTTGGTATTTTGCAAAGATAATTTAGAAAAACTGGAAAAACTTTACTTTTTAAGTTTTTACATTTACTTTTCTTTTACATTTTGATAAACATATACTCAAATTTTCTACACTCTAAATGCAATTAAACATTATTTTAGCCTTTTATACAATGATTGCAAATAGAATGCAAATTATGTGGAAGTCTTTATTGTAACAACATAGTGATTTTGCTGAAATAGAAGCCAGAAAAATTTTATGAATAAACATATTTTATGAATTACATGTGTTTTTATTATATTACTCTTCCAAACGTCACAGGCCTTTTAGGAGAATATTCAGATTTCTGATAATAATTAAATTCAGTCATCTTGCACATGTTTGCTGGTTTTAGCCATATAAAGGTATATTTATTAAGAGAAAGGAACATATTTCATTTAACAGTTCGTTAACTTGATTTATAGCTATTAAATATTCAGATATGTGGTATGCAGACCTTCCTGCTCTAGGCCCCACAGATATTAAGGGGAGAGCTATGAGTAACATGTAGACGCTGATGCCAACTTTTGATATTTTTATTTGTATAGTTGTTAAAAATATTCTATATTTCAGATGTAAAAGGTATAAGGCATAATATAATGAGCACCTATGTACTCACCACTCACCTTAAGATACGATAGTACCAGTAAATTGGTGTCCGTGTTCACCCCTCCCAATCACATTCATTCCCTTCCCTTCTATAAGTAACCACTAGCCTGAATCTTTATTACTATTTTACATGGCAAGTTCTCTAAAAGTGTGTTTTCTATTTGTTGATGATGTCTAGATATGCTTGATCCCTAAATGTGATAGCTCTTATACCAGTAAACTTGCAGGACTGTCAATAATTCTGAAGATTCTCTTTGGGTTTCCTAAGAAGACAATAACATACTTGAGGCAAAAAAAAAAAAAAAAAAACAATTTAGAATGTTCCTTTCCAATCTCTACATCCTTTATTTCTATTTCTTGCCTTAACCTGCACAAAATTTTTAACACAATGTTGAACAGAAGTCGTGAGAGTAGACCTGCTTGTCTTTTTCTGATTTAAAAGGGAAAGCTTCTAATATTTCCTCATTAAGAATGACAGGTGTTGGGGCTGGCCCGGTGGTGCAGCGGTTAAGTTCGCACGTTCCGCTTCTCGGGGGCCCAGGGTTCGCGTTTTCGGATCCTGGGTGTGGACATGGCACTGCTTGGCAAAGGCCATGCTGTGGTAGTTGTCCCACATATAAAGTAGAGGAAGATGGGCATGGATGTTAGCTCAGGGCCAGTCTTCCTCAGCAAAAAGAGGAGGATTCGCAGTAGTTAGCTCAGGGCTAATCTTCCTCAAAAAACAAACAAACAAACAAAACAAATAAAACAAGAATGACAGGTGCTGTAGGCTGATGATATTGTTTTAAGAAGTGGCATGATGTGATCAGAGTTCTTTTCAGAAAAATTCTTAGTGACAAAAGGATGGGTTGCAGCAGAATTATCCATGAGTCATATTACAAGAATTACTGTTATTTAACGCAAAGCCATGGGCCTGTGATGCCCCATCAACAGAACACACCCCATGACTCTGATTCTGACCACTGTAATAAAGAAGTGCATTTTCCCTTGCTTGGCTCACCAACTTCACACATTTTAATATACCACAAACCCACATGGGTCTTTCTATGGATAATGTCTAAAACTGCCATTATTGTGATTCATTACAGGCTCCATATATGGCTCCATTTCACAGAAAAGAATCACCCAAGTCAATGACAATCAAGTGAATCCTTTATTTAATTCTCTGGCAAGTCATTTCAGTAAAAATAACCAATAAGATGCTGAAACAAAGCAAAGTCATTTTTAAGATTACTCAACAAGCTTTAGGAAATTTAAAAATGTCTGAAGTTACTTCCCAGAAGCTCATTCAACAGACAAAGTCACTTACATAGTTTGTGTTTGCAGATTAAGAGAAGTAGAAAACAAACAATTACCCAGCAAATACTTTATAAGTATATATTTAAATAAGGCAATTCAATCTCAAACTTTGAATCATAGTATGTTCAATAGCAGACTATTTCTCCTTGTATTGTGTAAGCTGGTCAATAGAAGATTTTTCTCATCTTTTGGGCCCCTCATATTTTCCACTTTATTTGTCTATGTAGACCTGTTATGTGGACACTAATTATGTCTTACAAATCACAAGATAAGGCTTCAATTCCACTTTTGAAAAAAATTGTAAGAGCTTATAAAATTGTTAATTAACAACACTGCATATATTTCACTAAATCTTGGCTCCTGACCCACTGTCAGTAAATATACATTTCTAATAAAATGAACATACTAATTGTGTAACTAGACGGCCCAAAGGAATGGTATCTGCCATAGTAATGAAGTCTAATGACAATTCTGCTGACATTTCTCCTATCTGCAAATGAAATCATGTGGAAAATGATTTCTACACCAGCAGAATAATTAAGACAGAAGACAAAATCTGATTTGGTAGAAATGGAAGGTTAGATTGCCTCTGTTCTTGAGGGCCAGAGGATGATACCATACCCTTATCTCTAGTTGGCATTATGTTTCCCTGCTCGCTTTTTAAAATCATCTATTTTTTTAATGTCCTAACTGTACGGTAATAAATCCAACTAAAAGTGATGCTAATATTAAGGGCATTAGCCCTTTTTGCTATACAGGCATTTCTCTCTTTGGAAAATTGCTCCAGAAAATGGGATCTTTTCTGAGACTTAGCTATCTTTGGATATACAGATTTTAATTATCATGGCATTTCTTTTCATTGACTTTGGCCTTTTTATGAAATGCATGCCTTTGTCTACACCAGTCAAATGAAAATTATACCTAAACAAAGTATGTGAGGTTGGTAGGTTCCAGCACTGTTAAAGAAAACTAGGAGAGAGAACTGAAGAAAACACCAAGGTAAGGTTTTATAATTTTAATAACCATAGGACTGTTGTTACAAATATTTTTTTATAAATAGAGATTATTTTAGTTCCTAACAAAATTTTTTAATGAACAAAAGCATATACTAGAAGAAAATATAACGAATTAAAGTCTAAGCAACATGTTTCAACGAATGTGAAGAGAAGACTTTATTTGGATCCTGTCAACACAGTCTAATGACCTTTTTATTTGAAAATGGCTGATTTTAAGTAAAAGTTACTCTAGCTGCTTGAGAGAACTTGCACAAGGAAAATGCTACACTTTAACAAATAAATAAAATGAAATGTTAATTCATCCTCATACATCCCCAAGATTATTCTGCATTGTATAACTAGAATGTTCTCAATGTAGTTGAAACCTGTTAACCACTCCATGCATAAACCACTCCATTCACAAAACATGCTGCTGCATGTTTTATGCAATATGAGATTTTCCAAATAGTTATTATTTTCACTGATTTCAGAACACTCTGTTCTACCAAATCCTCCTAGGAGATTTCAGTTTTTTCTTAGGGGTTTTTAGTACACAAATGTCTATACCTCTAAGAGGTTTGGTCATACCCTGACTTAGAGTACCTCTTATGCTATTTTGGCACTGCCTGCCCTCTAAGTTACCTTCCTTGCAGGTAGGGGTTATACCTCAGTCATCGTTCTGTCTATTGCTCTTCTGACATGTTCTTCCTGGGCATCAGGGCATCTCTTGACGATAGTGATAAATGGATGGGGAAGACTCACAGGTTCAGTACACTCCTTATTATCCATGACTTCGGAATCTCTGCCTTTATAATCTCTGAATATTTTAAACATCGCCTAAAATTCCATCTCAATCCTTCCCTTTGTCACACGGTCGTAAAAATATCAAAACTTCCCTTCCATGTCTCTTCCTCTCTGCCTTCTTGCATCTCCAAGAATCTTGTTTTGCTGCCCTAGTTAACCACATACTATATTTTATTTTTACCAAAAATGCATAATGTAGGGAAAAAGTTCCAAGCAAGTATGACTAGGTAATAAGCCTCTTAATATGTTCATTTCCTACACATATTACCTAGCAACTTCTCTCTGGTTATTACAATCCTTGTTTCTCCTGATTCATTCTGCTCATCAGAATCCCGGGCAAAATCAATCTGGATAATTAGGAAATGGTCAAAAATGTGTTTTGAAGACATAAATGATAGGCTTGCCACGATACGAAAACATGAACTTTACTTTTCCTCTTCTTTACTTTTCATTACTTTTCAAAAAAGTAACAAATTCTTTGAACTTCATTAAATTCAAAAAGAATTCTATGGAATTTCAATCTTCATTTTAATGTTTTTCTTATAGATCATCACTTTCAGACCATTAGCTCATTTCATTAATACAGAATATTTCTAACTACTCATTAATTCTAAAACTATCATCTCCTATTAGGCATATTTCCTTCAAGAAAGCATTCTAGGAATCTAATATTTTACTAGGTAGCCATGAAATAAGGGATTAGATTAGTTCTTTCCCAAACTACTTGGAACTAAAAAGAATTCATGTTTAGTATAACTTGCAGTTTCCTTTCTCAGTTACAGGCAGTATATCATGCATAGTTTCTGCATCCAAATTGTTCAGTTCTGCTTCATGGTCCCTACACACAAATTGTTCATAAGGTGATACTATGATCACAAACCTAAAAATCAAAATACTGTTATACATCTTAGAAAGGTTATCTTTGCCTTGAAATGTTTAAATCAACGTTTTTCTCCTAACGTCCTTTGGTCAATGAAGTTAAAATAAATTATTTATTTTAAATACTAAATAACCAGAATTTCTATTGTAACATACATTCCTTACAACAAATTACTATACAGCAAACAGTAAAAGTATCTCAGGGGCTCATGACTTAAAACTAGACAAAAATGATAGAAAAACTTCAAAGACAGAAAATGTACAAGCTAAATGGAGGCCATGGAAAGAGTCACATTTGTGTTTTCACCAAAAGGAATGAATGAGAACC
Organism: Equus quagga; assembly: GCF_021613505.1. NCBI lineage: Eukaryota > Metazoa > Chordata > Mammalia > Perissodactyla > Equidae > Equus > Equus quagga. Next base: position 93,649,739 of record NC_060274.1, read on the forward strand.
TATGAGAACATTTCAAATTTAAGTACTGAAGTGAATATTTATAATAAATGGAATAAAGAACCACTATATGCATTTTTAATTGATGAAGTCTGCCAATCTGAAATAGTTAAAAATTACTATTTGAAAATTCACAGCTATGCATATACACATACAAATACAAAATTTGCTTTTTATGTACTTTCATTTTAAGGTAAGCAAAAAATTCATCAATATCTACTATAATCAGTTACTTTTGGGTGCTAGCAAAGAATAGCATAGCCAGAACATAAAAGGTATTAACGTCATCTATATGGAAGTAGTGATGGTAAAGGGAAAGAAATTAATTCCTTTCACAGAGCAAAAGAATTACTAAGAGAAGAGCTTACCAAATATTCCAAGCAATCAAAAACCAACATATAAGAATCATCAGATATCTGTAACATATAGTCCAGTAAAATCAAGTAGTAAGTTGCACTGAAAAATGCTTCTAGACAATTATCATAATTTTAAAGGAAATTTACAAAAGATATTTCTCACAATAGAAATCTAACTAAAGTCACAAATTAGTGAATCCATATTATGAGAAGATAGGACAATTTCTATCATTGTGCGATGATGATATATTCAAGAGGTTTAGCACAGAGATACTCCATAGGGATATACTCATAATTGAAACATTTCCTACCCAATCACATCTGTGGTATTTGTCCCTCTGGCCATAGCACCATAAAACATTTTCATAGAACTCAGAGTCAGAATGAAACTTAGAAGTCATTTACTTTAATCACATTTACCCTATTTTTTCTTAAATAACTAGGTTTTTTCTCATTATAAAAGTAACAAAATCTTGTCGCTAACCTTTTAAAAATAGAGAACTACAACGGTATAAAAAAGAATCAACCATAATTATAACAACTGGGGACAATTAATATAATACTGTATATTCTATTGTTTATTTTTATGTATTCACCTAAAACAATATCATGAACAATATATCATTAAATTCTCCACAAATATGATTTTAATGACTGCATAATATTTCATCCCCTGGATGAACCATACTTTATATAAATGTACTCCTATTTTAGGTTGCTGAGGATGTTCACTAAAATTTTGATTATATATGATATATACATAATCAAAAGATATACCATCAAAATTTTAGTGAACATCCTCAGCAACCTAAAATAGGAGAGCAATTAAATAAATTACATATATATATTCTGATATATATATTTGTTCTTTTTATCAATTATTTATTTTAAGATGGATTCAGAGAAAAGGAAATTCTTCTATTTATACATGAGGAAATGTAGACCCATACAAATTAAGTGACTCATAAAGTCTATAACCAAGATTATCTGATTTTCTGTGTTATTATAACATGTCATCTATAGTTGTAAGAGAGTCTACCGGTTTCTATTAGTTTCTTTCCATAACGGCATCCTGTATAAGTTAAAAGTACAGGTGTTAAAACTCATTCTATTGTAATGTATTCAATTACTATAACTTAATATTGCTATCTTTAAATTCATAAACCATTATTCATCTTTCACTCACAAAACTATTTAATTCACTTGGAGCCTACAAATAGTGGGAATAAACCAAACTAAAAAAGCCAATTCAAATATTAGGAAATAATAAACTAGAAAAAAAAAACAGAATGAGACATTCTTTTCTTATTCTTCTTTAGATTACAACTAAAACTCTACCTGAATATGGAAAAAGTCTGCTCCATTATGATTACCAGTAGGCAAAAATTTAAAATACACTGGGTAGATTTTATGGTAAAGTACAATTACTTTTCAAAGAGTTAAAGTATGTCAAATATATTTGGGTACATTTCTGAAGTTATTTGGGAGGGAAATGAAGGGTAAAGGCTTCATTCAATTTCCACGAAGGCAAGATAAGCATCCTAGAAACAATCCTTCTGCCTTTAGGTAGATTGTTTACATCCAGGAAAAGTGCATTCCTACTTGCAAGGGGAGAAATGAATCAACAATCCAGAAAGCCTGGCACTTACTGACCTTCCATATACAATCTCCAAGTGCGCCTGACTGAGAAGGCAAGATATTCAACTGAGAATTATTGGAAAAATAGAATAACTTTCAAGTCTATATGCATTTTAAAATTCAAGATTATTTTAGGTTTTTAGAATTATAAATCTTTGGTTTTAACTTTTTAGAATTATAAAAACATTAAAACAATTAAATTATTCAGATAAACTATTTATTAATCAAAAATGCAACGAGAAATCTCTACACTCAAACATCACAGCTTAGCTTTAAATAAGGATTGTGGAGGTTTACTTCACTTTTTTTCCCCTCTATCCTTTTAAAACTTGTTTAGGAGCATCAATATTAATAACTTTTCCTAGTGATAAATGCTATAGGAACACAAAACATGAGAACTCACAATAAAGGTAAAAATATATGTACTACAACTCAACAAATCCAAATAGCTTAATACATGATGTGACAAATGTTTTCCTTCATCCAGAAAAGGTTCGTCATCTAATATTGACAAAAAAATAATAAAAGTTAAGTTGGTGGAAATTGATAACTTAGCCCAACCCATGAACCAAAAGCTGCTCTACCTATATGTATTTATAGCCATTAAAAAAGGAAGCAAAAAAATCACTAAATTTCAAAGTAGTTCTGTGCCTCTGACTCAAATTACCAGTTCAAGTTGTAACTAACAAGTGGATTTCATTTAAAAACATGATATAAACTAAACAGCGTTAAAGTGCTACACATAACATATTTGTCAACGTTTTGCTTACTGTAGCTTCTTCTTATAATAAACACAATGAGATTGTTCTTGCCACATGGTTTTCACCTTTTTTTTTTTAAGATATAAGTGACAGAGGATATTTCCATACCTGATGCACTTTTATAGGTATACTCATAGTTCAATGTTCAAGATGCTACTGTTGAATACACAGCAGGAAAGGGAGGCCAGAAAGAGCTGCACAGTAGCTATCATACACACAAGGCTTTGCGCACTTCCTGGTACTCTGGCTATCAACTCTATCCTCTCCTCCCTCAAATAAGAAAGCATATGGAATACAAATGACTGAGAATAATATTAATGATATAGGTAATATTGCAGTGGCTTTATCTATTAATAAAGAAAAAGGAAAAGAAAAAGCAAACCAATCTCAAACTTTAGTATTTCCTTGTTAGAAACTAATTATTTAGCACACATCCCACAACTGATAACAAAACAACAGGTTTTAACCCTCCATTTCAAAGTCACTGCCATAACCAATTAAAAGCCAAACTAAAGTTAACTAACATTTTAATGTAGACTTGGCCAGCAATATGATACATTTAATACATTTAATCTTATTGATGAGAGAGAAATAAAACCGCTTTTAGCTTATTTATTTTCACTTTCAATTTGCTACTAAATTTATGCATAACTGTCACTTCTACTGCACTATGAGTGACCTACAACATTTCCAATCTGTTCGTCCCATCTTTGGTAGACTCTGCAAAGATTAAACTGTATTTTTGTAATAATTACTATTCAAGAGCAAGAAAGACTTCAGAGGTTTTTATTATCATCATTGCAACTAGAAAAAGGAAGTAACAGTAGTCTCTTAAAGTTTTCTCCCACTTATCCGTTATACTTATCCAATCTCATCTCTGTTATTGTACTTTTAGCCAAAGGTGAGTCAAATTGGCTGCTCCTCTGGTGAAAATAATAGTGGTCTCTCGTAATATGTGATGGAAATTGTCTTACAGAGACCACCAAAGTTTAGTTTTAGACAAAACTATGTCAATAAATTTCTTTTGCAAACATATCTGAAGGTGTTTAATATTAACTTATACTTACATAATAAATATAGATATGCCTAGCTTTAGGAAAATCTAATGGGGCAAGATTCAATTTTTAAAAATTTTTTTTCCTTTTTCTCCCCAAAGCCCCCCCCAGTACATAGTTGTATATTCTTAGTTGTGGGTCTTTCTAGTTGTGGCATGTGGGACGCTGCCTCAGCGTGGTTTGATGAGTAGTGCCATGTCTGCACCCAGGATTCGAACTGACGAAACACTGGGCCTCCTGCAGCGGAGTGTGTGAACTTAACCACTTGGCCACAGGGCCAGCACCACAAGAGTCAATTTTTTAAACAGACAGAGGTAACTAGAAATCAAGTGCAGTTTCTAGTAGTTAAAAGATTCTTCACTTTATATAATGATTTATTGCATGAATTCATAAATATAGAATTTCTATATGCATTCAAAATGAAAAAGATTTATAGAATATCAGTTTAGTCACAGATTTGGAATATAAACATGACATAAGGAACATCTGCATTTCTGCTATAAATTAAATGCTGACAAAATGTTACTTACCAATATGATTTCCATTATACTTGCATATTTAACTAAATTTAGAAAGTTGATGCCTATAGGTATTTTACATATTATATCTGTTAAACACTAACTGAAAACATAAGGTAAAAAGCATATCTGTGAGGAAAAATTGGCCCCTCCTTTTGGGATCAGTCAGTCAGCTGAAATCATCTTTTGGTACCTTATTGAAGTGTCTAAGTTCTTTTCTATGAAACACACACACACATGCCCATGCACATGCACACACACACACACACACACACACACCCCTTGACAGCTTACTTTATCTATACAATATTTAAAAGAAAATTTTCAAACATAAACTGTTCCACCCTAAACTCATGTTCAGTCTTGGCCGGATTACCTGAGCAACCTATCTGACATATTTTGGTTTCTACATTTAAAATCTAATTATATCAGCAACAAGATGACTTACCGGACCAAAAGAATTACTGTCAAAACTGTGTCCATGATGATCACCTTCAACCCAGATATGACCACGGGGTACTTTGACATACCGGTTTTTGTGTCCTATAGTTCTAGAAATAAACAACAAAACCACTGAGATAAGAACAGAAAAGAGATCAAATAGCTAAGCAGATAAATTCAGGAAGGGTAAAAATGCTGTTATAAAAACTCAACAGATTACTAAAGGTTAACCATGGGGCTACTCTAAACTTCATTAAGATAAGGTTAGGACCCCGTAAAGCTACCCACTGTATTTTTTTGCGTATTTCTGTAGGTAGGAATTTTGTGCTTAAATAAAATGCACTAGCACCAAATATAATGTTTTGCTATTTAATCTGATTCACAATATCATAAACAAGTTTTTACGAAATTCAATAAGCGCTAACAAAATATGGATCTATTTTTTTCTGATATTTGCTTTTATGTCAATGTTCAACTCGGTCAGCTGCAAGTTTCATTTTTGTAGTCAAATAAACTTCTCCAACCCACTGATAGTACTTTTCATAGCCTCAATACTCTAAAATTCAGCGTATATAAGAAAGAAAAAATCCTGGACCATCTCTTGTCAGGTATAAACTATCAATGTCTGCTGAAAATTTCTGATCAGCACTATTTGATTTCATAAATTATTCTTGAAAATGAGAAGCTTTTTAACAATTTTAAAGACTAAAGATCAGTGATACACAGTTAGCGGAACATTTTATATTCTTAAGGCTGACAAGAAAATGGAATAAAGAAAGTCTCTCTCACACAGTGCTGAGGGCAATGTAAAACGATACAACTTTTTTCTTGTTTTGCCATTTTGGACCTATTTTTATCAAATTTATTAATAGACTAAAATTTACATGCTTTTTGACCTAGTTATTCTACCGGTAGAACTCCATTCCAAACAAGTAATCAGAAATATGGACAAAGATTTATTATTGGGATGTTCAACACAGGCCTTTTTATAGTAAAAAAATAATAATAATAATCTTCCTAAATATCTAACAACATGGCATTGGCTAACTAAATTATCATACAACCAATTAAATAAAAGGGATGAGATTACAACAAAACATTATCCCAATCTTATAATAATAAATTCTTTTGGGGGCAGAGACTGTTTTCTTCTTCTCTTATTTCGCAAAGCACTCAGGAAAATCCCTAGCCTAGAGTAGCTTCTCAATAAATGTTGGTTGAATGAAGGAAGGAATGTCACCCCCAAGGCTATAGAGTTAAGCCAAGAATCCGAGCTTTGCACACTGTTCTTTGAGGTGGAGTCCCCATCAGAGCATTTTTGTTAGTTAGCAAGTTGTATACGTGCAGAAGAATACAACAAAAGGAAAAATATACATAAATTGGTGCGATAGAAATTCAAACTATTGATTATCTAGAATGATTTTTAATTTTCAAGATAATTTCAGTGTTGAATTACTTTGCTTCGATCAGGAAATTATTCATGCAAGGAAGCAATGTTGTGGCCATTACAAGCCCACAGTAAGGTAATGACTGCTGTTTATTTTTAATTACTACTGGGAAGAAGAGCTTCAGCTTTTTAAAGAAAAGCAAAAACAAGTTGAACACATCTTACCATGATATGCTGTGTAATATAAGTGTTCTTCAATTAAAATCAGTCAATTAGTTCTTGACATCTCTACTGCTTTTACCATGAGATTGCCTCTAAGAACTAATATCCCACATCAAGTGTTAATGACTGGGAGAAAACCCTTTTACTTAATTGTTGGCAATGCACACTCCTAAAAAGTCCAAACATTTGTTCACCTTATTAAGCTGGCTATTTTGGATAATATTCAGAAAGAAAACAATTACTCATTTTTTCTCACCAGATAATCATTCAAGCAGAATTATGAAATGAAACCAGCATAAAATCATTTCTGCCATGAAATGGTAGGTTTTAAATCAAGAATATTTTTCTGGAAACAAAAAGAATGATATAAAACTCAGATTCAATTTCAATGTCACATAAACCAAGGAGTCAAGATACTTGTGGTAGAAGATGATAGTATCATAAAATTACCGGGGATAGCTGCACATTTCCTTGTATTGATTATCTTATCCAAAAATTTAAATACGCCCATCTTCCCATCATTGTCTACCTCCTTACAATGCTTTATTTTTCTTCACTGCACCTACTAACACTTGACGTTCATATGTTGGTTTATTTGTTTATTGCTTATCTCCCCCCGACTAGAATGTAAACTTTGGAGCTTTGTGTTTCTTGTTCACTAGAGTATCCCCTGAGCCCAGAAGAATGCATGGTACAAATTGCTCAAAAAATATTTGTTAAATGAATGTGTAACTGAAGAATGAAAAATACTGCCAAAAAGGCAGAATAATACAGTGGAAAGTGCATAGAGTTCTGGAAACAGACTAAACCAGTTTTAATCTTGATACCACTACTCACAAGTAATCTTGTGCCAGTTAGTTTCTACCTGTATTCGCCCACCTTTAAAATGAGATGAATAAGACACACTCTGACTGGGTTGAGATGAAGTTTCGTAGTTAGATGAGAATATAATGGAGAAGTTACTAGGGAATATAGTCTCTGCAATCAGCCTATCTTGGCTTTTATATCTGACAACACTTTCAAGTTTATGTAATCTTGGGCGAGTTGATGAAACTCTAAGTGTCAGTTTCCTCATTTGCAGAATGGGGCAAATAATGGTACCTAACTCAAAAAGTTGTTCTATGGAGAAAGGGGCATGTATTAAACACTTGACAAATGGATTCTCTTATAGTTGCAACTTTTTGAAGTAAAGCACTCAACAGTTCTGATGCATAGTAAGAACCCACTAAGTGGTAGTTATTATTGCTATGGTCTTCCTTTGTCCACTATTTTCTTTCATTTCAAAATTCAGAATGTGTTTAGCCTCTACTATCTATTAGCATCAGTCTCTTAAAATTACCCGAGCTACGCTTCAATAATTTCTTTTCGCCACATTGGCACTGTGACTGTAGACGATTTTTAATGGTATAATGAATCTTATTTTTCTTTTATTCTTATACCCTTCTGGGATACTCTAAAACTTAATGTGAAAACACAATCTATCTGTTTGTGCATATTCAAACATGCAGAGAGTAGTAGGTGAAAGTGTCATGTAGCTATTTGTGCTTTCACTTACTAATCACTTGCACATTTGAATGTTGCTGCGCTAATAGAGAGCGGTTTGCCTAGATACTGGACAGGTGTGAAAGAACTCTTCGAGCTGTAAGACCCTGGTAAAATTCATGTTATATACATAGTGCATATTTTATCTCTCAGGTTTCAATCTAACTGTTTAAAAGATAACTCAAAGTAGCTTTAAAAAACATGATGTTAAAATATCGAGCTGGTTCCTTTTAGGACTGCCAAAGAAATATAATACTCCTAATAGAACTTCTCTAGAGAAGGATTTTTAAATAGCTTTGTGCTCCTGAATTCACATAAAAGAAAGACAAGACAATCTTTTAGGTGATTTAACAGTTAAGTGAGGTGTCAGCCTGCAAGGTTGTATGTATCTATGGCTTGCAAATAATTTCAGTTTTGACACTCAAAAATGAGTTCTGTATAGTATTCTAACTACTTGTCTACTAAAAAGTATTTTTAGTACTAGCTTTCCGAAGACAAGTTACCTAGGGCTTATGGAATGAAGAATGATTGCCTCCGATTTGATTTGACCTTGAAAATGATGTGATTTTTTTAAAGTCTCTGAATCTTTTGAGTGTCATCAGTTGAATACAAAATTGTTGATGTAATCCTTGACACCACAGGAAGGAAACAAATTCATATTTAAACTGTTTCTCAAATACACACAGACATATTCTTAACCTAGATAATCAGTATGAATAACTTGTGATTGATTGAGGTATTTTTTATTAGTATTTTTATTTTAAGATGTTCTCTTTTTGTTTTGGTTTGTTTTTTTTTTTATTTTTTATTTTTTGAGGAAGATTAGCCCTGAGCTAACTACTACCAGTCCTCCTCTTTTTGCTGAGGAAGACTGGCCCTGAGCTATCACCCATGCCCATCTTCCTCTACTTTATACGTGGGACACCTACCACTGCATGGCGTGCCAAACGTGCCATGTCCGCACCCGGGATCCGAACCAGCGAACCACGTGCCGCTGAGAAGCCGAAGGTGCGAACTGAACTGCTGCACCACCGGGCTGGCCCCATGATTGAGGTATTTTTATTTCTGCATTTTTCAGACTATTCTATTGATGGTTCTCATTGTCCAAAGTAGTGGCTGCCCTGATGATGCTTACTGGATTCTAGACCTCTGGGTCCTCATTGTCATAAAGGGACCATGAGTTAATGGCTCAGGACTCTGCAAGATCAGAAGTTGGAACTAAATCTCTTTTATCATTACTGCTAGACTGGACTAGAAAAAAGTGATCTACCATCAGGAAAGGGAAATAAGAAGGACACTGCCCATCTAGGGTTGGCCTCTGGAAGGGAAAAAATTCTCCCTTGAGAATCCACGTCCTGCTCTCAGGTGAGATTGGGGTTCAAATTCACACTGCTTGTGCAGTCTGGGAAAGTTGAGTATTAACTGTAATGAGCTCCAGGAATCTGGCAGAAGGAAATAAAAATCTCTTCAGGGATAATCCCTCAATTCAAGTTTTCAAGTTTTCTATAGGTAAGTCCTGCCAATAGGAACTCACAATCCAAAAAACAGAACTCACAAAAAATAGCTAGCATTAATGAGTAGGACAAACAATAAACAGCAGAATTAGACCCTCAAGGACTTCAAATGCCAGATCTATCAAATATAGAACATAAATTATGCATATTTAAATATTTTAAAAATTAAAAAGAATTAAAAACATAAACAAAGAACAATATACTATTTTAAAAAGACCGACATTTGAAAAAGAACCAAACAGAACTTCTAAAACTTAAAATATATTATTAAATAGGTGAATTGAAAAGCATATTAGTATAAACTAAAGAAAGAAGTAATGAACTGGCATATATATGTAAAAAAATTACTTAGGTAAAGAAATGAATAATATGAGAGATGTTAAAGAGACATGGGGAACATTACTAGAAAATGTAACCTAAGTATAATCAGAGTCCCAAAGGAAGAGACAAGAGGCCATATTTGAAGAGATAGTGATAGAGAGTTTTCCAGAATTGATGAAAGTGTAAATTCACAAATTCTGGACTCAAAGTGAATCACAAGTAAGATAAATGGAAATCACACCTTGAGACATTGTAATGAAGTTGCAGACCACTAAAGACCCCCTCGCCCCCCAAATTTTTGAAAAGCTGCCAGAGAAAAAAGGACTATCTTCAAAGAAATAACAATTAAATTGACAGCAGAGTTCACTTGTTAGTGTATAATTTTAAATTGCTGAAATATAATTCAGCAACTTTGTGTACAATTCAATGAATGTTAAAAATTACACAGTCACATAACCACTAGATCAAGATATAAAACACTTGAATCACCCAAAAAAGTTTTTTCATGCCCTTCTGCATGAAAATTTGCCCCCACCTCCATCCTTGGTTCCAGGTAGCCACAGCTGAGATGATTTTTGTCATCATAGTTTTGCCTTTTCTAAGATTTCATATAAATGGAATCACTCAATATGTATTCTTTTATTTCTGGCTTCTTTAACTTAGTCTAATGCTTTTGAGATCAATCCATGTTGTTTCATGTATTGGTAAGTTGCCTCATTTTCTTTTAATAGTATACTGTTATATAGAAATACCACAATTAGTTTATCAATCAATAGTTCATGGACACTCGGGTTGTATCCAGTTTTTGGCTATTATCAATAAAGCAGGTATGAACATTTGAGTATGAATATTTATATGGATGTGTGTTTTCATTTCTCCTGGGTAAATATCCACAAGTGAAATGGCTGGTACTCGAACGTTTAACCTTGCAGATACCTGTCAGACTGGTTTCCAAAGCAGCTGTACCGGCAGTGTATGAGTTCCAGTCGTTCTACATATCACCAACACTTGATAATTATCATTCTTTTTAATTATAGCCATTTTAGCGACATTCAGTGGTTTTAATGTCCATTTCCCTAATGACTAATGATTTTGAGTCCTTATATGTCATTTGTTTTCTTCCTTGGTAAAATATCTATTAAATTTCCTAAAAATTAAATTCAGTGGTTCATCTTCTTATATTGTGTTGTATGACTTCTTTACATAGTCTACATATAACTCTTATCAGATATGTGTTTTGGCAAATATTTCCCCCTAATCTGTGGCTTGTTATTTTCATTTTCTTAACAGTTTCTTTCTTCAAAGAATAAATATTTTTAAAATTTTGATGAAGTCCATTTAACCATTTTTTTCTTTTAGAGTACATGCTTTTTATACTGTAAGAAACCTTTGCTTAATCCAAAGTCATAAAGATATTCTCCTATTTTTTTCCAGTTTTATAGTTTTAGGACTTTTTTTAATATGGTAAGGAAAAAGGTTCAAATTTCTTTTTTCTTTGCATTTTCCAGCATTATATTTTAAAAGACCATTCGTTCTTCATTGGATTACTTTGTGCTTTGAACTAAGTTATGTCCCCTCAAAATTCACATCTTGAACCCTATCTCCCAGTGTTACGGTAAGTGGAGACAGGGACTTTTGAGACATAATTAGGTTTAGATGAGGTGGTGATGGCAGGGCCCTCATGGTGGAATTAGTACCCTTATAAAAAGAGACCAGACAGAGCAAGGTTTCTTTCTCTTTCTTTTTCTCTCTGCCATATAAGGACTTACACTAATAACAAGGAAGAAAGGAGGGAAGAGATTGAAAATATATTTTTCTAAGGTTTTTGAACTTGTCTAGTGAAGACTAGACACTTAGTATCTTTGGACTTTGTTCAGTATGCATTTAAAACATTTTAAGAATAATAATGGAAATGTAGTCTATAACTTATAAACCAATAGAGAGAAAATAGAATTTAAAAATCTCAGTTAATGCAAAAGAACGCAGGAAATGACAAAAAATAGAAAAAGCAAGATCAGTAGAAAGCACAAAATAAAATGGCATCCAAATACATCAGTAACCATAATAAAAGTAAATGGACTAATCTAGCTAATTGAAAAAAATGATTGTCCATCTAGGGAAAAATCCTAGCTCTATGGTTATGAGAGAGATACATAAAAGGACACAGAGAACTTGATAATAATAATAAAATAATAAATCATGAAAATAATAGATATATTAATATTAGACAAAATGAGATCAGGTCTCTGAGATGAGACTGACGTTTCAATAGGACCTGATCATGAAGAGCCATTGATGCCTATTTTACCCTATAGAAGGATTTTAAGCAGAGAAGTAAGCCTAAAATTCTTTAATGAATCAAGCCAAATTTTGTTTCTTAAAATCCATGGTCAGAGATGGTATTCTAAAAACTCCAAAGATTTCTTTGGTATCACAACATGACAAGCTGTTTTGCTACTCAATATATCCATTCTCTCTTCTGAGCCTAACCGCTGACACTTGTTATGTTTGCTTAGTAATTAAATGCTGAAGTATGGAGACTCAATACTCCTTTCCTTGGAGCTTGTACTGAATTAGAAACAAAGTGTATGTAATTAATAGAGGGTGAATTGAAGCAAATTAGGTGATAATATTTCTAGGAAGTTGAATCACCTATAGTTAAGTGTAAGTGATTACTTTCTTAGGATCACAGTTGGAAAGCCCCTAGCAATGACCTAATCTAACTGCTCTTCATACAGATAAAGCAGAGGCAAAAAATATTTAGGAAAAGTCACCTAGTAGTTAATGGCAGGGCAAAGATAATCGAAACCAGATTCCATAATTTCCTTTCCATTCCACCATAGATCATAACTACTTGAGATTCCAAAGAATAAGTCTTAACATGTTTTCACTGGAAAAAATGAAATGCCATTTTCTAAATAGACTATAGACTGTTGCTAGGTGATCAGAGCAAATCTATTTAGTTCATTTAAATTAGAAGTTAGATTTATACAGGTTCATAATAAAGTTACAGAATTAATTTTATGAATTTAATATGAATGCTCATAGTACAACTAAGAACTTTTTTAGTGATGAATATTCCTTATGTATTTTTTTATAAATTTGGATTATGGGGCATAAATGTGACAATTTCCTTAATATATAGAATGGTTTCTCCTATTAAACCTACATCTTAAAAATATCTATGGTTGTCCATAAAAATCACTACAATCGTCAGTGAGAATTTGAGAAAGATGTTGATATTTACCATACATCAAATTCCAACCATGCTAGATCATGCCATGTATATTACCCATACTTAGGCTATGTTGATCAACCTAGCAAGGAGGTGTCAGTTTATGCTGTATTACCTTATATATTATGGTTAGCTCATGAAGATAAGGTTTTGGACTCTGTGACAGTAGGGACTCTGTTTTGCTTTCTTGGTATAAATAAACATTTACTGAATGACTACTATGTGAAACAGTATAAATGATGTTGGTGAGGGCACAGAAAAGAATAAGATCCTGTCCTTTCTAACAAGATTATAACTTATACCATGATTCTAAACGTAAGCAACGTAAATGGTCTAGGAAATACACATGACAATTTAAACTACCATAGATGAGATTTAAAAAGTTGGAAGCATCTGCGAGAAAATAATTGATGAATGGAGAAGTAAATAAATGAATGAACATCAAATGTTGCTAACTACATAGTTTCAAAGGATGTTATTGTTTCAGGCTGGAATAGTCAGGAAAGGCATTATGAATATTTGAATCAAGATATGAAGAACAGATGAAAGCTAACTGGTAAAGAAGGTACTGTGGGTTTCAAATCCCATTCACTTACAGGAAAAAAAGGTTTACTTTTCCTCAGTAGTGCATTATTTCCTTGAGATATACCATCATAAATTAAGGAAAATATTTCATATGTCACTATCTAATGAAGGCATCCAGTAATTATAATTATATAGAAAAATTAAATACTTAAATTATTTTATTTTAGAGATATTATTATTGATTTTTCTCTTAAATATTCTATGCGCTATTATAATGTATCCAATATTAATTTACCTTAGATCATACTGGGTCAAAAATTTTTAAGTAGGTAAATATCTTATTGCATTATAGCACACTATATAACTATCTGAATATAGAAAAGATAACTCCACATTGTAAAAAAATGAATGTATCTAACTTGCATATATTTAAATTAGTTTTTGCTAAAACGATAATCAATTACATGTGATATCAAAGGTATAAATACCATAATCGGTTTACCTATTGTTAAACTGGATCTTATCACCAACAGAAATAGTGACTCATATCATTATTCCATGCATGGCTTCCTAGCAAACCAATTTAAATAAAATAGTGAATCTGTAATGTAGAACTTTATTTTTCAAAAAAATCAATATTTATTATAAATGGTATTTTTGCACTTGTTTACAAAGTCCTTTCTTGAAATAATTTCCTGGATGTCTGCATCATTCATCATTTACTTTTCGCAGGTTTTTCCCACATGCTAGTTACAGAGGGGGAAAAACACATTTCAGTCCTTCTTAATGTAAGGTCATATAATGTTTAGATATTAGAAGAACTATGAATAATTTCCCATCTGTTTCCTCTGATCTCAGTCTTACAACCTTAACTTTTCAGTATTAAAAGAAATGTATACTATTTGCTTTATTTCTTAAAAATAAAATTAATAAGCCTTTGGATTAGTTACTAGTAAAATAAAATATGAATGCCTCAGAGCTAAAGAGTTCACCAAACAATGGCTCTTCCTTGAACATATCTCTTTAGAAATAGGAACAATAGATAACTGCAGGAAAGCAGTGTGGCAGAGGGAAAATCAATGCAGGCTTCCATGCCAGACTTCCTAGTGGCATGACCTTAGGCCTTAGGGCTTCATATTCCTCAACTGTAATACAAGATAATAATAGCATCTGCTTCATAGAAGTGTGATGAAATATGAGATAATGCATGTGACCTTTTTAGAATAGTGCCTGGTAGAGTAGATCTCAACAAATGGTAGACAGTATTACCAGACTTAGGGAATAAGCTTAGCTGTTCTTATGATACACCAATTAAAGCAGCTAGAAAAAAATTCTTCTCTAATTCAAATTAATTCCACAAATATTTATTACGCGCTCTCTAGTATCAAGAATTGTTAGGCACTAGAGATGCAAACATAAATAAGAACAGGCCTACCCTGGAAGAATCTGTACTTTAATTAGGTAAACAGATTATTTTTAACATACAATTTCAACACAAAGTGCTAAGTTCAATGTTACAGGTGCAGAAAGGGCAAAATAAGGAACTGGGAAGATATCCCACTCAGCTAGGGATACAGAGACAGTTTTCATGAAAAGCTGACACCTTTGATACATTATATCCATATTTCTGAAATTATCAATGTTCATGGATTACATAATGGGTAAAAATGATCAGCATCCCTGAATCACCAAATTTAAACCAAGGAAAAGGTACATAATTATGCAATTAAGAAAAACATCAGCATCTTAAATAATAAAAGAACCTGGAGGCTACAAGAACAAATTAGGATTGAGGAAAGTCTTTTTAGGCAAGATTAAAAATCAAAAGTTTTGGGGCTGGCCCGGTGGTGCAGCAGTTAAGTTCGCACGTTCTGCTTCTCAGTGGCCCGGGCTTTGCCGGTTTGGATCCCGGGTGTGGACATGGCACCACTTGGCATGCCATGCTGTGGTAGGCGTCCCACATATAAAGTAGAGGAAGATCAGCACGGATGTTAGCTCAAGGCCAGGCTTCCTCGGCAAAAATAAAGAGGAGGACTGGCAGTAGTTAGCTCAGGGCTAATCTTCCTCAAAAAAAAATAAATAATTAAAAAAAATCAGAAGATCTAAAATATAGAAATACCTGAATATTTAAAAATTCAAAACTTTCAAAAGACAAAATGGACCGCAAATAAAGTTAGAAGTCAATAGATTAACAATAGGTTCGGGGAAAAAATAAGTTGCACATATGACATACAAAAGAATAATATCTGCACAATAAAAGAGCCCTCACAAAGTCACTCATATAAAGAAAAAAGACAAATGATCTGATCCAATAAAAAATGGGTAAAAGATATGAATGAGTAAGTTTTAGAAGAGACATGTGAAGACCTGCTCAAATTCACTAGTAGTCAGGAAAATCAAATTAGAGTAAATACAAGATACTACTTTATAACCAACAGCTAAAAAATCAAAAAGAGCTATAAAACCTATTGCTGGCAGGAGTGTTGGGAAAAGTATACTCTCTCACAGTGTGGGTATAAATAGGAAGAGTTATAGTTGTTTTGGAAAGCAACCTGGCAACATCTATAAAATTTTAAAAATTCATTTGCCTTATGATCTAGCAATTCCATTCCTGGGATTCAATGACATAAAAATGACTATATACAGCCACAGGTACAACAATGTTTACTACAACATTGTTCAAAGTAGCAAAAAATATATAAGCAAAAATAATAACTAAAAACAGGGCCATGGTTTAATACATGAGGGTATGTCCATACCACAGAATGCTATACAATCCATAAAAAGAATGAATCAGAATTATTAATTAACTCAAGATTTTCCAAAAAGTATTGTTGAGGGGTCGGCCCAGTGGCATAGTGGTTGGGTTTGCATGCTCCGCTTCAGTGGCCTGGGGTTCATGGGTTTGGGTCTCAGGTGAGGACCTACACACCTCTTAGCAAGCCATGCTGTGGTGGTGTCCCACATGCAAAAAATAGGGAAAGATTGGCACAGATGTTAGCTCAGCGACAATCTTCCTCAAGCAAAAAGAGGAAGATTGGCAATGGACATTAGCTCAGGGCCAATTTTCCTCACCAAAAAAACAAAAAAGTATCATTGAATGAGAAAAACAGAAGTGCATGTGATATGTTTTCACTTTTGTGAGAAAACAATGACAAAACATCACTATATATGTAAATGTGAATAAAGGAAACATTGTATCAGCATAAAGAAAATTATATTGGGGATACACAAGAGGTTATAGACATGAGTGGGGGATTGGGGTAATTAATACAAAGACAGGAGAAAGAAGGAAGAGCAAAGATAAAAAGAAGAAAAATCAAACAGCACTTCTAAACAAAGCGTTATGATATTACCATATTTACACCTTTGTGTAATTTATATGCAGCTTCATATCAAAAAGTAATTACAATAGACATAAAACACAAATATTTATATGTACACATATAAATGCAAAATATAAAGATTTAAAGACAAGCTAATAATAGTTTCATAGCAGTGAAACTAGACAAAAACAGCAACAAAAAAGCATAATACAAACACAACTTTTAAAGCTAGGAGTGTTAATTGGGGGTAATCTCTCCAGTAGTCCTCCCATTTGGTGGTCTTCCCTCTTAGACGGAAGGAATCAATCAATACATGTTGAGGGGGCAGCGAGGATAAAGAGCAAATCTAGTTCACAGAAATGCCTTCATTTGCTACACCAAAGAGTTTTCAACTAGCTGCTCACCGTACTAAGCAAAAGATTTGTCAAATATTAGTTCCAGTAGGATGCCTGCTAACACAATCATTTCTGTTTAAGTAATGTTACTGAAATGTCTTCCTATTTAAATGTCCAAAAGTTTGGTATTCATTCCACAGATAAGGAAGGTATAGGGATGCAAACTTTTACCTTTTCTCTCTTAGGGTTTTCCCTAATAATTACACTGATAGAAGACAGATGAACTAGAGAAAAGTATATACATTTATGTAAATTTTATATGACATGGGAGCCCCCCTAAGGAAGGAAGACCCACGAAATAGCAGAACTTACATGTTTTTATAGTAGGTTGAACAAAGAGGGCAGTGATGGAAAACTAACTGGATTTATGGGGGGAGGAGGCTAAGGGGAGGTAAGAATTATTTTAGAAGGTGTGTTTGTATAGAATTCTGTCTCATCTTCTTGTCCTTGATGTTAAGAATGTTACTTTGCTTCTGGTACCGAGAAGACATCTTTCACATAAGAATTTCACCTCTTCCTTTTAAGAAGAAAGCATTTGCTGTTTTTCAAGTCCCTTTAACTCAAAATAATCCTTACGTCAAGGGGGCATATTTTGGGGTGGCATTTTTCTGCCACCCTTCAAAGGCAAAGGCAAACAAACAAGCAAAAACAACAACAACACAAAACCGGATAACAAGAGCAACAACAAAAAAACATGTTCTTGACTTCCCAAAGATTTCTCCTCATCTGTGATTAAAACTAAGAGAGAAAGATGTAAGAGTGGAGGTACCTGCTGACAGGGCTGAGGCTTCTCTGGTCCTTACCCACGTATAATTCATAAAGAATGAGAAGACACTCTCCAGCTGCAAAATCAGTTCTTTTTCCTGGGTTCATTTTAATGAAAGAACTTAGCTGCCGTTCTATAGAGTTATTAAAATGAAACTTATCCTCTTTGGGTAGAAGGTTCCAGAAACCTTCTACATTTGTATTCCTGTTTCAGAGTTGAGGATTTAGTGTTTTCAAACCTCTTAGTAGGCCTTCTAGGACACAAAAACAACTCCTTAATCAAGGCATATAAACTGACAGATTTGCTTCTTTTCCCTCTGTTCTTTTTGGAGGCCTGCAGTTTTATTTGTCGAGAATTCATTTCTGCTAACTCTATTCATTATTTATTGCCTACAATGATTATGAAACTATTTGATTTCAAAGTGTAGCATGATGCCGTATCTTTTGAACGTAGCCTTTCATTTAGTTTATTTTTTTAAAGTCACTGTTTTTTAAGTTTTAATTACCAACAAATAACATTTCTATATACAACTACATCACAAGAACGAATAGGAATTTGGTTAAATTTGAATTGAACTGAAATTCTTTTTATATGATCAAGACAGCAAAATAGCAGTGGTATCTAATCAATGTCAACAGGAATTAGTTTAATCATCAATCATTTTTCTAACCAAATATTCCTTAATATGTCTTTATTGAACAGTTTCATTCAAACAAATAGTATTATGGAGAGAGAATATAATGACTTCTTAAAAGTTACCATCCTAGAATACACATTTGACAGCTATAGATTCTGCTTCATAAAAAATAAATATGAATAAAATAAGCTTTATAAAGTACCAAATAAGGGATTCTGCTAATTCAAGCTCAAATTGCTATAGCGTACATCAACCTGTATTATAAACCCATATTATAATGTCTAGAATCTCAGTATTTGTATGTAAACAGGTGAGTGAACTGCTTGAAAGTCAGAAAAGATGCTTTTCTTTCCCTATACATAGGACTATGACATGGTGGCAGAGCTCTTACCTGTGCATTCTCTGGACTACAAAGCATGAATGAGGTTATGGATCAGAATACCTGCCTGCCAAGTGGCTTTGCTGTAAACATGAAGTTTACTCAAAGCTTCCCAGGATATTTTGTTTCATACCTATCTTTGAATACTCGCTATCAGTGATCTAAGTCTCTAGTAAGTAAAGAGCAATTCTCTCAGCTTCCAAGAAATGTGCTCTTGAGTGTAAGCCTGACTTTTCCATTATGGAAGAGAAAATTCAGGGAATGTTCAATTCACATAGGAAGAGCAGGAAATTACTTTTAATAAGGTTTTATTAAACTTCTAATGTAATCCAGCATAATATTAAACAGCATAAAACTGACTTCTATGTCCACTGAGTTCGTACAGAGAATGTCTGACCTGTAAGAAATTGGATTCAAGTGGATAAAGTAGATCTTAAAAAGACGTAATTTCTCATATTGTTGTGAAGGTATAAACTGAAGAGTCAGTCCTTCATAGACACATCTTCTTGATATTCTCCCATGTAGGCCAATTGCTGCCCTCCTAAAGTAAATTGTTAAATGATATAAATCATCTTGTAAAACTTTGAAACCAGATAGAAAAGCCATAGCTAAGAAGAAAAAACAGTCAGAGTTCACTTTTCTTTACACCTGGAATCCAACAACTACTTCTTTCCTCCTTAGCTCCCACACTGTTCCAAGCTACCAGCATCTCTTCCCTGGACTCCTGCAGTCATCTCCTCACTCGCCTTCATGTCTCTATTCTCCTCTATCGTCGGTCATTCTCCACACAATTCCAATCGTGTCATCTTCCTGCTCAGTTGAAAAATTTCCAATGGCTTCCCACCACACTTAGAATAAAAGCTGAATTTCTTACTGTGATCTAAAAGCCCTTACATTTGAGATTCCCGGCCTTGGCACTATAGCTATTTTGAACCAGATAATTCTTAGTCACGAGGGGCTGTCCTGTGCAATTTGGGATGTTTAGCAGGATCTCTGGTTCCCACCCACTAGATGCCAGGAGCATGCCATTCACAGTTGTGACAAACAAAAAGGTTGCCAGGCATTGCCAAATGTCTCCTGGGGGGCAAAAATCACCCCTCCAGGAATCACTGCTTTACATGATCTGGCCTTTTACTACACCTTTGGCCTCACCTCCTCCTGCTCACTCTACTTCCACCACACTAGCCTCTTTGACGTTCTTCGAACACAAGAGTCCTCTGGATTCCACCCCTTTGCTGTACTCGCTGTTCTCTGCATGGAATGCTCTTTGTGTTCTATGTCCCTGTTTTAATGTTCTCCCTCCAGCTGAAAGAGCTCCTCCTGTTATCTTCTATCTCTTACCATACTTTTCTTCATAGCAGTTATCTGCTCCCTGCCTTCATAATCTAACTCACTGTTTATTTGATTTTGTCTCCGTCCCTGACTTGACTATAGGTTCCACGAAGGCAGAGACTTTAACTGCTGTGTTCAACACGGTCTTCCTAACTCCTAAAACACTGCCCGTCTACCTTTTCCATAGTTGCTCAATAAATATATAGTGATTAAATGGATGAATGAGTGTGAACTCTGGCAGCAGTCCTCTTTAGAATACCATGAACAATTTGAGGTTGCTGTTTCTCTCATTTTGGTAATAGCATCGTATAATACCTTAAATTGAAAAGGATTTTAGAAATCTTCAGACAACACAGTCATTTCACAGATAAAAAATTTGAGAGCTGGAGAGGTTAGTTTGTCAACAGTGATAGACTTAGTTTGTGTTAATTAGCCTTTAAAAATTAAAATGTGAAAACCAAATTTCAGGGCTTCTCTTTATAGTTTTGCTTGTGGGCATTTTATCCACATTGATGGAAGCTTCAGTTACAAACTAAATTTTTAGAAAATTTGAATGGAACATGGATACGAGTATTGAATATATGATAATTATTTAAGAAGGCTATTAATTGCCATCTTCATAAGTGAAGACCATTTTGTCTTAGATTTTTACATAGGAAATTCACTCAGTAACATAGCAGATAGTAAAAGGAAACACTGAACGAAAATTGATGGCTTACAGTTTACAGAAATGGTATTAATTTATAACTATGAACGAAAATAGCTCAAAATATATCAAGTATAGAATTAGATACTTGTCACCAGCACTATCTGAATGGATTTATTTTATGGACCTTGTAGACTGACTTGCATGAAAGCTTTAAGCCTACACAGGAATATTATTATTAAAACTTACAGTATTTTGATTCACTGTAACTTATGGTAATTTGTAACATGACTACCGAAGTACATTTCTATCAATTCAACTCAATTCACATTTATTAAAATGAGCATCTAAAACATACATGATTTTGGAGGGTCAGGAGGAAGAAAAAGTTAAGTATGGCAAAGCCTCTGACCTCAAGAATCCTATAATATAACGTAGTTCAAGAGATGAAGTAAGAACATTGAAACTACAACACAAAGCAGAATGTGATAAATGCTGGATTCAAGATATAATGATGATGATAATAACCTACTACATATTGAGTACTTATTGTGGACCAAGTAGTTTGCTAAATGACAGTAATTTAGGCTCTGTCAAACAAAGAAAACAACAAAGGACTTGAACCCAGATACACAAAAGTCTGTGCACTTAACTACTATTCTACACTTCTTTAAGAAAAAGATTAATTCTGACTGGGCTGATCCTAATGTGGGAAATTAGAAAAATACAAGTATGGTCATGAGTAGTACAAAATGTGACAAAAGGTATACAGATGATAAAATGAATCAAGAATTCATGTCAGAAAAACCCTGAATTTTTTAGTTTGGCTGGAATGTGGTTTAATGGAAGCCAGCAGATGCAGGTTGTAAGTTGGGGATGGACTGACTGTAGAAAAACCAAAATATCAATCTAAGAAGTATATACTATGTCATGTAGGCAATGGGGAACATCTGAAAGGTATTGATCAAAAAAATGACAAGATCATGCATAATTATCTTCATAGGACTAGCAGCCTGGGGCAAAAGGACTCAGCTGAATGGTCAGCTGCCAATGGCAACCACTCCTCCAGATATTTTCAATTCAACTAATCTCCAGAGTGGAGCCCTTGCTTTGTACACATACCAAACTTCTACTGATTACAGGGACAATATTTCAGTGTACATGGTATGGGGCCGCTTCACTTTGGAGTGATGATTCTCACTGACAGCTAATTGCATTCAATTCATCTCTTGTTTTGGGGGCTTGCTATAAAACGATCACCAGAGAAGCAAAACATTTAAGTACTTCAGCTTTGCAGCTCTAGCACATCTTAGGGTAAATGGCTATTTGCCAGTAAAAGTGGGTCCAAGAGAAGCTTGTGTTCCCTCTTAAGCACCAGAACCACATAATAACATAATTTGTATATCTTCTGATTGGATACCTATCTCATTCTAATAAAAGCAATTCCGTTTCACCCTTATCAAAAATCATCCCACTTAGATAATAAATGCTTATAATTATATTCTCTTCATGATTACAAAATACCGCTTTGATTAGATGAAACAGGCTTACCATGGAAACCTCTACATCCACCTAAACCCTACTTTGCTATTTACTTGTCTCAGTTAGGTTTCATATTTTGTAACCTGCATTGCAGTTGCACATCCATTACTAACAACTTTCCTTCCTACAAATTATCAGCCTGACCGCAATACCTAAAAAAAAACAAGTTTTTGGAGCTGATCATTCCCAAATCAAAATTTTCCATGATTCCCTTGTCATATGGGTTCTCTCCTCAGCACAGTAATATTAATCTTTAAGTAATGGTCAAGTCTGTGACTGCCCTGTAGATTTATTCTGTATAGCATACTAGGATTAGAAAAGTTTAATTTATTACTTATCTTTATATTTTTAAAATCTGTCCTATCACATCTTCCTCATAACAGAAAAAAGAAAGTAAAAAAGATGAATACATTCATTATTTCCTCCAAATTTTTAATGACAATATATTTTTTCTGAGTAGTTGTTTTTAACAGACATTTAGAGGAGCATATCGCCAGTTTGGGGAGGTCTGGAAAGATACTGTAGGGCAGGTGATATCTAAAAGTAAGAGATGAATCAAAGTTAGCAGTAAGAAGATTAGGAAAAGGCATTTTGAACAAAATGAAAGCATGTTCAAAGGCAGCAAATAAGAGATCCTAAAGCTCCTTAAAGGTTAACCTCAGAAGAACCCTGAGTTCTGTGGTTTGGTTAGAGTGTGGGTGTGATGGCACATGTGGTATCATATTTCAAAGAGATGAGAAATCCTCTCATCCAACACAATCCAGATTGATAACTGTCAGGTCAGATTGCTTTTATGGAATTACACCAAAAAATCATACATTCATTTCTTAATCATATCATTGTATTATAAAACACATGATGCACAATTAATTCACCAACCTTTTGAGATAAGAGTCATTCTCTTTGGGTATAAGTCCACAAGTTGAAGTTCTGAGAAGTCTTTTCTAAACCATACTCATACTACACTGCTTATAATTCCCGGTTTTAGTTTCTTTACATTGGAGTGAAAACTTAAAGATATTTGTGACAAAATCTGAATACAGAATCCTTCTGGACTCCCCAGGATTTCACAGTTGTCTTACCACATTTGACAGCCATTTAAAAAAGAAATCTCATTATAAGTTAGTCTTTCAAAACATTGACTGTTTCTTCCTCTTACACATTTCATCAATTTGTATACTATTTAGTTAAATTAGATGTGTACAATAATAGGTACAGCTAGCATAAACATGTTTAGGAATAACCACAACTGATTTTTTTAGGCATACATTTTAGCTGATGGGAACAAAAGTACTAAAGTATAACATTTTAGCTGTGAGCTTTCTAGGTCATAGGCCTCAGACAAATGTTTTACAGAAGGAATAGAGAGCTTGAGTGAGGAGGCAGTCTGCCTGAGTTTGAATGCTGTCTTTCCACTTATTAACCATGTGACCTTGGGTAAGTTATTTATTAGTGTAACTTATTAGTAACTCAGTTCCCAAAATTAAAAAAAAAAAGTCCTTATTCACGGGGTATTGTTAGGATCAGATGAGTTAATATTGTAATACATGTGCTTAAACAGTGCCTGGTCAAAAGAGGTGCTCAATTAACATCAACTTTATTATTATACTAAAGTGATGACTGATAATAGTTTCTAGGTTTGCTGTCTTAGGGCATAATCATGACTTAATATATGAAAAGCACTTTGAACAGTGCCTGGGCTGTAATAAAATTTTTATATTAATCTGTTGTTGTTATGAGCCTTTTAAAGATTTTAAATGAAGGAGTGATCAGATTTGCATTTTAGAAGCAACCATGCTGACAGTGAGAGGGAGGGATTGAGGAGTGGGGTGGGGGCCGAACCCGGAAGTGGGAGAATGCCTAGGAGGTTATTGGTGCTGAGCTAAGATACTCCTAGCATGGTCAGGTCAAGGACAAGTAGGAGTCAAGACTTACTCATGTGGCAGAACTGAGTCCTTGCTGCTTGACAGGATGTAGCTCATGAGCAAGAGGGAAGAGTTGAAGATATTTACCACAGATGCTTTTTTCTACGCAGCTGCACTTAAATATTAAATATCTTTTAGTTTATGGGTAAACTCAGGAAAGTAGTAAGAAAGTCAAAGCAGCTATTTCTAAGAAAATCACAAAATCAGCTACAAGAGGAGAAAAGTCTTATCTTTATAAACTGTATCTCTGCATATAGCAACCTCAGTGTCCAGAACGACCTGACCCCTTTCTTATTAAGCCATCAAACTTCTCTCTCTGCTTCGAAGTTACTTATAGTTTAGTATCACTAAATCATACAAGTATTCTTTGAGAAGTCTTGCAGCATAATTCTTTGAACATCTCTCCTTTAATATGAACTTGCTGGATAACTGATTTAGAGTTCACTCTACTGAGAAAACTGTGTACAACAAAGTCAAGTAGTAAAATCATCATACTCCCTCTATTGAAATGTGAAAGGCCTTGAAAATGTTTCAGATTTTTCTGTGTATAATCTTCACACAACTTGGGAAAATATTGATACTAAAAATGCATTTAAGGTTTCCAAAACCACACAGAGGGAGAAAGTTACCCTATCCTTAAAGAACTGTCAATATGCCCTCCTAATTGAATAAAAGATAAAAATTAATATTTGGCTAAATAGATAACTGCGTAACTATCAAAGCCCTGTTTTCAACTATTTATGCTTCGAAGCATATGTATTTGGGTTCTTTTGTGTTTTAGAGGGTTTAGATAACAGGAGTAACGCTGAACTAGGATACAAAAATGAGCAAAAACAGACACAGTCTATCTTTTCAAGCAACTTCCAATCTAGCAGGAAAGATGGACATTAATCAAATAATCACTTAAAAAGGCAATATCATAGCTTGACCTGGTCTGGGAGAGTGAAGAGGACTGTGCAGAGAAGGAAAGGAAAGTTTTGGGTGGTTTGAGAGCATATACAAAGTCCTGTGTCCAGAGGAATTCCAGGACATTTGAGAACCTGAAAGAAGGCCAGAGTCACAGGCAGGTGAAAAAAGTGGGAGAGTAGTATGAAATAAAAAGTGGTCAGCAGGGGCCTAATTGTTCTGTGCTTTGCTGGGAGAATTGAGGATATTAGTCCAGTGATTTTGTTTATTCAGTTGGTTAGGTGCCTGAATAAGTAGTTTAGTCAAGGTAGATCAAATAATTGGATAGTCAGAGACAGCGAAATGAGTTGATTTTACACAGAAATTCAGTTATTGATGGCCCTAAAAGAAATAACTTATGAAACAGGACTATGCAGCATGATAGAGTGTAAAGAGGTTACATGACTCTCACCTTAAGGTATTTGAGAGAACTTCAAATGCATTGACAGCCAGAAAACAGTGCTGTGACATTACTTTTGCTGCCCAGGAAATACCAGGCTAGGCTATGTTAAGGCAAAATTTTGAAGAAGGAAAAACTCATCTCTTGAGCCTTTTTTGGTGAACTTTCTTCTCTTTCAGAGGCTACTCTGGGGGCCTAAGAAGACCTATCCTCACCTCCAGGCCCTCTTGAGCACCTCTCTATACTGATGCAGCCCTCCCACAACAACTTCCCATTTCATTCATTTAGCCTTTTCATCCTTCTCCATCTTCCACCTGCAGACACTGAGGGCTTATAAATTCCACCTACCAGTTCCACTATTCAATAAATGGTATCTGTATTCTCCAAGGTAAGGGAAGGTTAGATTCTTACTCTCATAGTTGGAAGAAGAAGTCCTAAATTCAAGAAAAAGTAGCAGTGTTAATTAATGGGAGTACCAAGGAAGGAGACACGAGTGTGGGCCAAAGCTGACTAAGAGAACTTTTAAGTACAGGAACTCCAGTTAAACTTTAGGCTTAGAGAAGGAGACTGGACAGGTTAAATAAGCAACCCTGTCATGAAAACACAGAACAAAGCAATAATGCATACCAGGCTTGGGATGAAGCATGAAATATGAGGGGAAATTTAAAAACTAGCATGACTGAAGCAGAGATTCAGAGGGAGAGTAGTGATAAAAATGAGAGCAATATCTTAAAGAGCCCTAAACACTACAGTAAGGAGTTGGATTTTTCCCTTGTTGGGATCTGAGATCCACTAGAAACCTGCATGCAGCATAATAACTTGATGAGGCTTATACTTTAATAGATTATTAAAATGAATCTACCCACTCATTCAACACATATTTATTCAATTCCTATGTCCCCAAGCACAGAGCTAGGTGCTAGGTGGGTAGAGAATAACCAGTAAGGGAGTTATTCATTAATATAAATGTTGAAAAGTTTGACATAGGATGACAACATTGTGAAAAGAAAGGAAATATCTGAGAGACTCTGGCATTTTTATCATAGATTAATTATTGAATTGAAAGAGGAGTATCAAAGCTGACTCCATAGTTTGAGGTCTGTGAGATGAGGAGACTATTGTATCAAGTAGAAAATTTGGTCATATTTTGGGGAAAGCTGACGGATCTCATCCATGAAATTTGAGGTTCAGTTGAGTTCATGTGTGGGACCTGATACTCCTCTCTTCTCATTCATTATTTTTGGTTGATAATACATAATTCTGGTAGTTGGGACACATAATATTATGCCTAGTCATTGGGGAAGATATTTTTGATTCAGGAGAAGTCTTTATATTAATATTCTGCCTGCACATTCATGTTAATGAGATTTAATAGAGAAGGTACCTAATGGGAGGATTGCAGGATGTGTGAAAATCAAAGATATTTAAGAGAGAACATTATGATTTATTCTTAAATCTATGTGAAAGATGTTTATGTGTTTATAAATACACATAATCACATATGTGTATATACATACATAAATTTCTGTAAATATATATATATACACACATAAAAATATATAAACATATATACATTCACATGTGTACATACGACTTCTCACAGAGATGTTGATAGTGGGGCTTTTCAGAATCAAGCAGGAGAAGAGACCCAAATGTTTATCCAAGACACCATCCAAATAAACCATCAACAATCTCACATATACATTTAAAAGGTATTTTTGAATAATTTTACTATTTAAGACAAGCCATAAATATGGGTTTTTGTGAGTAACTAGAAATTAAAATTAGAGTATTTATACAGAAAAGGAAATTACTCAACCAAGAATTGCATGCTTTTTCACCACCATTTACCTAAGCTATCTTGTATGATGAGTAGTTTAAATCTAAAAGACAGAGGTTATAAAAATGCATGAAATTAAATTCAGCTTTAAAAGTAAAATTAAAAATACATTACAAATGTAAATCAAAAGACATTAATTTATGCCAAAATTCCCTTTCCCTTCAACGGTTTTTAAGCATTCAGCAAACTTGATTTTAGCAGCTATGCTCTAATTTCAATTATGTGGAGTTATTCTATCTCTATGGACATGAACATGGAAGAATAAAGAATAAATGACTCATCCTTGCTTAAACAGTACATCAGAAAACAGGAGCTGGCCAAGTAGTGTAGCGGTTAAGGTCATGTGCTCTGCTTTGGTGGCCTAGGGTTCGCAGGTTCAGATCCCAAGCGTGGACCTACACACTGTTTATCAAGCCAAGCTGTGGCGGCATCCCACATACAAAGTAGAGGAAAATTGGCACAGATGTTAGCTCAGTGACAATCTTCCTCAAGCAAAAAGAGGAAGATTGGCAACAGATGTTAGCTCAGGACCAATCTTCCTTACCAAAGCAAACAAACAAACAAAAAAAACAGTACATCAGAAACTCTACAAATAAAAGGATTCACATGTGTAAATGCTAAGTACTCCTAATAAACCAAATTGCTAAAAGGGGTTGAAAGAGGAGTTTTGAAAATTCCTCAGGGGGTCAGGTATTAAATGTTCACCACTGAACACAATTGCATATGTTTTTACTTCCCCATCTTGACAACAATATCCCCATTCTCTGCTCTGGCAACACAAACCAAATATTTCCTCTAGCTTTATCCACATTTATCCAGGAAGAAAGAGACAACTATTACTGCTATCTACTTTAACCTGTCTAATCCTTCAATTTCTATTCAAGATTTCCTGGAAAATTCATGTATTTACTTGAGGCATTTGATGGGATAGTAAGTATGTATCAAAATAATTTCCTCTACTGAAATCACTGTAAATACATTGAGAAATTTCTCCTCCTGGAAGGCAGAAGGAGTTCCTATAGCACACGTGATGTTACAAACATTGGTTAGACATTCCAAAACACGGCTCTAGCCTTTACCAGTACACTCCTTTCCAGTATCCAGTTAAAACGCAAAAGAGGAAACAAATAAACAAACAAACAAACCAAAGACAAAAACTCTCAAGCACATTCTAAGTCAAAGAGGCCTGAATCATTTGTCCTTTCCCTCCTTTTTCTTTAAATAGACTATTTGGCCGCACTCATTAGATTTTAAAACGTGAATCTCTTAGCCCAGCAAATTTGAAATTCTTTTCAGCAGAAACAATTGCAAAAATGCATAAGGATATACATATGTGCATAATCACCGCAACATTATTTGGATAGCAAAAAGTGATAAATAATACAAGTGTTCAACAATAAATAAATGGCTTAAAATTACAATGCATTTAAACTGTGTAATGCTGGGCATAGATTACATATAATGAATTAGATTTGTGATGATATAGATAGTGTTAATGGCAGATCTCAGATTCAAAATATTGAGTTAAAATACAGAAAAATAAAATACACACAGGCACATACACATATGCTTCTATGAACATTAAAAACTATAGAAGGAGACATATTTAAATGTTATTGTTCACCTTATGGAAGTAGGATAATGGCTCACTTTTTTAGGAAGAGGAATTCTTACCTTTATTTTATACAGTTCAGTACTTGGGGTTGTTAAATATCATGTAAAAACAAGAAAGCAAACAAAAAAGTTGACTAAATGCCAGAGACTTTCTGTAAAGTAGTTGTTATTTGCTCCTAGATTAGATTGATAATCAAGGTCCACAATCACTCTAAAATTGAAGTAGCCACCTCTCCTACTGCCCTAATGTCCTGAGACATCAAATCTGGAGCCCTTCCCAACCCACACTATGAGAACCTGTTATTTTCCATCCATTAAGTGACTACATATCCTAGTATGCAGCAGTGGCAGGGAGGACAGACACGGCTAGAGGAAATGGATAGTGGCAAATGACATTTTAGAAGGTTGAGACCATCTCATGATAAAGACATAAAGTGAGAAGGAGTCAAGCAGAACCCTGGGAGCAGTAAAGTCTGAAGGTGTAGTTTTTTGTGTTCTGTTGTCAAAGAAAATCTGAAGTCTGACTTAGGATTGGTAGGATGTGTCTAGTCTTCCTCACAGTCAGATAAGAAAGAAGTAGGAGCAGAAACCTCACTTCTGCCCAGGAAGGTCCCGGTAGATCAATAACCACTGGGTATTGGACACCAGATGAGCGGCAATGCGTATCCCCTGCCCCTCAGCTTCAGATCTAACATTAAGCATCAATGATCACTGAAGGGCCAAGAAAAAACTATACACCTTGTTGATTAGCAAATACCAAGTAGAGCTAAGTTTCACCTTCCTCAAAATCCACAAAACAAATTTGTGTAAATGAAAATATTCTGTTATATAGGAAAGCATATCTCTGAATGATATTTGAAAAAGCTTTAAAGGTGAAAAGTTTAATAATACATTGGAAGCTCTTTACTAGTGAAAATCATACCATCTCCTAAAGCATTCCTAACATATAGGCTGAGTAGTGAATTAAAAAGACTAAAAAGGCATTTCTTAGCCAGTGTGAGGTTAATTGCTTAACATGGCCAATACTTTTAAAATTCTGCCAACTAAAAATATGTTTATTAAAAGACTAATATCATATACAATGTCTCTAGCACTTTACTACGTTTACGGATGTGTGGATTTGCTAAAGTTAATCAACTGTAAAAAAAATTAAAATCAGTATTAGAAGTCAGTGCATTTTTCATATGATTTTGTCATACAAAAATTATAGGACATTGGAGTGACTATGATGATACTTGTGGGTGAAATGAAGTTTTAACAGTAAGCCACCTCTGTTTGAATGCTTGTGATGCCATCAAGAGTTTTCTCTCATAGAAACAGTGACTCTTTGAAGCAAAGTCATATGGATTTCAAACAAAAAAATTAACATTTTCATTACTCTTTTTGTTCCAAAAGATTTAGAGAAAACACATCTGGTACCTCTGGATCTTCTATGTCTTTCCTTCTTTTACAGAATGAATAAGCCATTCTACTATTAGATAGAGGAGGTGGGTCTCCATTGGGTAGGAAATTTACAACAGAGAGTAAGTGAATTCTTGAAGATGTGACAAGCCAATTCGAGTTTCTGCTCTCAAGTGGGATTAAAACTCATCAATATATTCCCCTTTTTTAAATCTCTGACTGGTTCCTTCCCTCTTCCCCACACAAATACACATATAGAACCAAAGGGTGGCAGAAAAATCAAAAAACTGTACTAGCAAAAGTCATGTATTTTTTCTTAGTTTATGTCTGTTTTATTTCTATCAGTTTGATAATTTTACGTTTCATAGGTTGCCAGTAAACTTTTACTATATGTAACATTGACATAAAATAAAATGCCAATTAATTCTTCCATATTTGCAATATTACAGTTTGCAATACATTAATGGTCCTTAAGAACACATTTTGTATTGATAAATTTATCCTCATAAAATAAGTTAGAAAAAGACACTTGTAGCGGGTTGATTAGTGTCCTTTCAAAAGATATGCCCACATCCTAATCCTCTGCACCTGTGAATAGAGCCTCATTTAGAAAAAGGGTCTCTGAGATAGAACTAAGTTAAGGATCTCAAGATGAGATCCTCCTCCATTATCTGGGCAGACAGGCCCTAAATCCAACAACAAGTCCTTATAAGGGACACACAGAGGAACAAACATAGAGAAGAGAGGCCATGTGAAGATGGAGGAAGAGATTAGAGCCATAGAACCACAAGCCCAGGAATGCTGACAACCACCAGAAGATGGAGGCGGCAAAGAGGAGAATGCCTCCCAGAGCCTCTGGAGAGAGCATGGTCCTATAAATACCTCAATTTCAGACCTCCAGCCTCCAGAATTGTGAGAGAAGACATTTGTGTTGTTTGAAGCCAACCAGTTTGTGGTAATTTGTTCTGGCAGTCCTAGGAAACTGATAAAACACTTTTTCTTTTCATGCCCCCCCTTTCATTCAAAGATTATGAATAATGATAATCACACTCCTGGAGCACTATCTGCATGTCAGAAATAATGATGTTTTTTATAGTCTTTTTCCCATTTAACTTTCCTAACAAACCCTGTGAAGATGACATTATTATTATTAACTCATAGATGAAGAAACTGAGAATTAGTGTTCAGACCCAAGCCAGTCTGGTTCTAGCCCATGTTCCTCCATTAAAAATGCTAGAGAAAAGTGGGATCATACAGTAAATGAATACTTCTTTGCTCGCATATGCATTTATAAAGTCTCTGGAAGGAGTGGGGAGAAGAAGCAGACGGAAGGCAAGGAGGGAGAGTACCTTCCATTCTATTACATTTTTAAAAATTTCTGAATCATGTTAATGTATTATAAATTAAAAAATAGGAAAGAAAACAGCAGTTGCCTAGCGAAAGAAAAAATTTAAATCCCCAAATGAATAACAAGAAATTAATAAAAACATGAATTTATGGGCTAAAGGAACAATTTTGAGAATATAACTAAAATCATACCAGATTTAGGAAACAACAAAACACATCAAGAAAGTATTGACTACTGGAGTGCTGCTGACCCTTTTGTTGTTATTTAAATAAAGGTCAACCCTTTCCAACAATGTGTCCTAACTCTCCCGCCTCTGCTCCACTCCTTAGCATCCACCTCACCACTCACAATAGGCCAAGAGTAGACAATAGTAACTAAATATCCCAATGTTCAATGTATAATCTCTCCCTCAGGCATTTTTCTCCTTTTCTATTTGTTGTAGTTCTTGAAAGTTTGACAACGTAGCTTAAGAGAGTGGAGAAATTTGGTGTCTCAAAACACAGATTATGAAATTATTATCAAGGGAGTTATAAATATGTATTCTCTGGATGTTATTTAAGAAAATGGAGATTTTCTGTCCTGAGTGATTTGCACTCAGACCCTGAATTAGGAGAAGGAATTACCTATGACCTCTGATAGCTATTCCTGAACCTACTATTATTCTAAAATGTTAGTTCCTTTCACCATCATGCTCCTATCTAAAATATTCGAGCTACAAAAATACCAAAGAAATAGGATTCTTATTGTTATATTCCTCTTCCTAGGATCCTTCCTTATTAAGCAACTCCTCTTTTCATTAGAAAATAATTTCCCTAATAATTTTCAAAAGAACAAGAAAATAAATTTTTATCAAGATAGTGACTGTTTTTCATTATTATCAATTAGCATTTTATCAAATCTTTACGACCACTCAATATGCCAATCGAAGTCGGTGCTTCATCTTTTCCACAGACACATGCAAACCCCAAAGATAATTGAGTAGATTAGAGTGAACACCAATAAAATCTAGGTCAAACTTAATAACCTTCAAACAGCAGCAGCCATGGTGCATACTAAACGCACCTTCCATGAACAAGATGTTTTGATGAAGCCGAAACCAATTCAGGGCCTTCTGAGGACGATTCCTGTCCACCTGCTGACTCTTGTATGACTTTTTCTTTTTAGTATATTTACTTTCAAACGTAACTTTCATTTCTCTACTTTCAATAGAGTGTTTAAAATGACAAACTGATTACTGGTATAATTAATTTTTGATTGACTTTCTCTATTACGACTCACGGAAATGAGCCATAAGGGACAGAAACTGGCTGGGGTGTAAAACTGTGGCAAGGTGTATTCAACTAACCTAAACCTTCAAGTAACCAGGATTTCAATATTAGAAATCACAAACAGAACTTAGGAAGAGAGCAGAATCAGCAAATCTGTTGAGCCTACGCTACCCGAGGCTTTTCTGATACAGGTACCACTTGTCTTCAGAATCATTCACATTAAATTCCATGGAGCAGTCAGGGTATCTTTTCAAGCACCATCAAGATGGCAAGGGCTTCAGGAAAGTGTTTATCTCATGGCTTGTTCCTCACTTGATCTCTAGGGAGGACACTGAAACAAAGGTGCTCTTACAAAAAAGGTTATACCATGCACATTTTTTTTCCACAATCAAATTCACTGATTCCTTAAAAAACATATTCTACAAGTACCTATTGTGAACTAAGGCATTAGGGAAGATAAACAATAAATAGGCTCCTATGCTGGGAGGTGGGCACCCTAGTTAGGGACACAGTGGAATGTGCTTAATGCTGCAATACATGTTGGTGATGTGAGAAGCACCGAGGGCTGACAAGGGAGAGGATAGCTGATTTATTCTGGAGAGTTGTCTTTGAGGTGTCTTTGAGATAGAAAGGCCATTGAAGAGCTATTCCTTTAAAGGTTTTGGAAGTAATTTGGCTTTTTGCTTCTTCCAGATGGAGTATCCCATAATTTACCCTGCATTATTGAGGTGATTGGCAAATGTCAGGTAAATTTGAAAGTCTAAATGCTAGGAAATGATCATATATTCCTACATTTTTGAAATAGTATTTTCATGTTTAATATGCTTTCCTAAGCTTCTAGCTCTCATTATACTTGGGGGTTTTAAAAAGGAAATTATCATTATGCGGTCTGTCCCATGAATTATCATCGCTGTCATTCATGCCAACCCCTTCCCCCAGTAACTGGTCTGAGATTTTGTTAAAACAGTATTCTGAGATAATAATAGATTTACAGCATTATAAAAATATTAGCGCTCTTACATACCTTTCACTCAGATTTCCCTAATGTTAGCATCTACATTGTCATAGACCAATTATCAAAACTAAGCAATGAACATTGGCTTAATACTATTAGCTACAAACTTTATTTAGATTTCAACAGTTTTTCTCCTGATGTCTTTTTTCTCCTCCGACGTCTTGACATTTTTTTTTTTAATAATTTACTGAATGATCAGTTATTTGAGAGAGAAAAAGGAATAGGAATTAGAACTGTCAATCTTCTGAAAGGAGACATTCTTGGTTAAGAATATTTTCTGTTTTATGCTTTCCAACATAAGCTTTGTTCAATGGGATAAGCTTTGTTCACTGTTATTTTATATATTACTCATTGTGTAACCTTGGCTGAACTGTGATACATAACAGGTGCACAAAATACATTTTTCACAATTCCATTCTCTCCTCTCCCCTGTTATTTAAAACAAGGTGGTTCTTTACACTGGGGATGGAAGGCTCAGTCCCATCTGGTGAGGTTTCACAAGAGAGTAGCATCTGTAAGTGCCATGTTCCAGTGGGAGAGTGGAAGCTGCAGACATCCACACTGAGATCCTCGTCTGCTAAAAACAGGAGCTCCTCCACTAAGATCAAAGCAAGAGGTGATTTGTCACTAGCATCTCTGCACATCCCTCCATTTCTCTTCTGCATTATTTCTTATCCAATTAGCCAATAAAGGACAAGGTGCTTTTCTTCTAATCGTTCTCCTTTTGAAGAGTTTCATTGTAAACCGCACAAAAGAATCCTAGAAAACCAGGCTAGAGAGAGAAACACCTGAGATGACACCCCCCTGTTGTTTCTTCTGTGCTCCTTTTCAGACTGGCTGCACTGGCTGGGATCACATAATATTTTCATTTATTCAGTAGTGTGAAAGCTTGGATCTTGGAATAACGAATGTGCTTAACTACCCATGGCACACCACAAGGAGCATTATTATGACATATTGTGAAAAGTGGAAGTATAAATTGCTCTGGCACAAGGAGGAAACTCCATCTCTCCTAGAGAGTAACAGTAGCCTACTTCAATAGAACTGGTCAGGGAGTTGCTTTTCAATAATTCTCCAGAGTCCTTGGCATTAGTCAGAAATTATCTTTTCTTGCAGTGTCATTCATTTCTAAGTGTACTGCAAAGCACTTGTAGCACTGCTGGAACTTGTAGCTTTATTATAGATTTGGTTCATTAGCTAGAAAAAAACATTAAGAGCCACAGTATTTTCTTTGGTTAAAGAAGAATAAACTTCAGTCCGTTAGTATTTTCCACCACTCCCATACAACATTCACAGTGTTCAGATGCTATGAAAATAATAATTCCACTCTGCTTTGAAATTAGAAGCATTTATTAAATTGTGGAAATAATTGTTACTTATTTAAGAGGTTGCTGGAAGGTCCAGTGATCAGGAGAAAAAGTATGTGCTAATGTTTGTAAACTGTAAAAAAGTATGCAAACTTAAGGCTTAAATGCAATGTTGGTTCTTTATATCCTTCAAAGATCCTCGCATAGAAAAATCCTAAGATGTTTGTCAGTTGTCTAATATATTTGGTCCAAAGGACCTTGGTAGTCAAAAGAGACGCTAAAGTCATTAATTACATTTAAATAAACATTAGAAACATATATACAGGATATAACGGCCCCAATCCATTTGGAGCTTGCTACAATTTGGTATCACATCTTGAAAGTTTTTTTTTTTTTTGATAATTTACTTGAACCATCTAAATCCATTTGACATAATTCACATCCCTAGGAGAAGACTTGAAAAATTAAATGACTCAAAACCCTTCATAAATGTTTGAAGCTTTAAAATGTTATTTTTTCCCCTCTGACTCTATTGATTGGGTTAGGCTGAGGGGACTGTAGAAATTAAAAAGATCTCGGTCTAATACTGTGTCTTATTTTACATACTTCCAGCAGGACTTATGAAAAATTCTTGCACCACTCACTGTGAGAATATGAGGCTGTGCTGCTGCTTCAGATGTGAAGCAAACCATTTGGTGTTTCACTAAATTCTGGATGTAATGTTTTTCTTATTAGATTGATTGTCAGGAACTTCATTTTATGTGTAACAAGACAGAAGTTGGAAACTTGTGTTGTCTGACTGATTTTCTGATTTGCCCCACCACATGGCACAGTCAACAATTAGATTAGCTGTTTCAAAGAGATTCACCATTCCAAATCTCCACTTCTCCACTTGGGAAGAAGCAAGCCAAGTTGGGGGTGGGGGAGGGTAGTTGCTATGGTGACAAGGCCTGTGGGCATAAACACACTGCCCCACCAGTAACCATCTCTTTTGAATTTTAGTCATTTGGCTACAGTAAGGAAAAAGAAAAATGGTGAGCGAGTCATTTATTGATCATGCATCAACTTTCAGTGATGAAGAAATAATGAATATAACTATTCTTCATTTTTTTCTCAAAAATAAGTAATTCTTGTACTATTAGAGAAAACTTATATCTCTCAACCATGAATACAGGAAAAATGTAATTTCCTGTTACAACTCACTGTTTTGAGAATGAATGAAAATAAAGCCTTTGATGGGGTAACTTACCCAGCAAATTATCTTTCTATATAAAGAAAAGGACATATGTATTTGGTGTCATTAATATTATGAAAAAAGAAACAAACAGAAGGGGAACTCTTAAAAGAAAAAGAAAATAGAAAGTCAACTCACAAAAAGCAAACTCTTGAATCTTGTGGATTTTACTCCAAAGGAAACTTTCCTACCATTTTGCTTTTAAGGAAGATTCTACACTCTTATTACTAGGTTGTTTAAAAATAATTCACTAAGCCTACCAGATTTAAGCATTAGTTTTTCATTAAGTAAAGCCTATCAAATATACTTTTCACATAAATATTTTGGTCACAGTTCATTATTGGTTAATAACTGAAATATATTGTCAACACATTGTTAATTTGATCTAAATTATGACTCAAAAGATCTCATTTTTTAATTAGAACATCATTTCTTATCACCACAACGTTACAGTCTTTATTTAAGCATTCCTTTGAGATAGACTGAAACTGATTTCCCAGATCTTCGGTTAATGAGAATACTATATCCCAATGTACTATAGATTATTTCCCATTGTAGCCTTATTTCTAGTGATTGACAACAGAAGCCAGCTTCACACATGCCCAGGGGTAGTCCTGCACAGATGTACAAGGGAATTAAAAGCCTACCCTCCTCATTGATTTTAAGGTAGCATTCATCTCACCTTATCACTGGGTGGCAAGTTTACTTAACTGAATCTAATGTGTGACAAAGTAACAGTTCACAGGATTATTTAAAATTCTGTCTTCTATCTAGAACTTTCTTTCCCTCACTTTGCGATTTCACATAGAACCCTACTGTGGGCTGGCCCAGTGGCATAGCAGTTAAGTTCATGTGCTCTGCTTTGGTGGCCCAAGTTCGCGGGTTCAGATCTCAGGCGTGGACCTACGTACCACTCATCAAGCTATGCTATGGTGGCATCCCATACACAAAATAGAGAAAGGTTGGCACAGATGTTAGCTCAGGGCCAATCTCCCTCACCAGAAAAAAAAAAAAGAACACTGCTTTATTTGAACAGCCAGTCTTTATCAGTATGAAGCTAGGTTTTGACCAATGAGGATGTGGACAGAACTGTTCCTTTTTCTCCCAAATGCTTCTTCAATCTACTTTATCAAAGCAAAACTGAGAAGAGGTTTCTGGTGAAACCAGATCAAATGATGTGGACAGGGATCAGGATTTACTTATTATTATGTGTCCCCTAATATGATAGGATCAATATTAATCCTCAGGGAAAGGATCTCCATGCTGTTAGAAGGCCTCTGGAGGTTCCAATACAGCAGCATCTTTGCCAAAGGAGTCCTACAAATGATATATAGGGGCCCCGTCCTTCTTGTCAGTCACGGGCCCTCTTGGCTGCAGGTACCAGATTTAGCATATGTTTCTCTCACTGTGGGGAACTGCACAGGATAATTTTACCTTACATATTGGATATTCTAATAATGTAAATTAGTAGTGGATAATAAGGTTCTTACTTGGAGAATAGGATTCTCAAGTTAGAGAAAAATATGTAGATGGTTGTTGTATGTTTCACTTCTTACTGCCTCTGTGTGTTATGATTGTTACTCCAAATTAGAATTGGTATACAGATGGTTAACTAATTTAAAGGAATGCTCTTGTTTATGCCTCTACCCCTACACTGCCCTCAATCTTTATACATGATATGATAACCTTCAAGAAAAGGTTAAGGATATTTTCTGTAAGAGAAAGAAAACAAAAGGAACAATTGAAAAATTTTAACTACATCTAATCATTTATGGCCACACATGGTAACGAAGGAGAAAAAGAGAGGAATTGGCAGTGGAAAGGTGATCTTTTAAAACTTGCATTGCCAGGGTAAACAATCAAATCATGGCACAAGATGTGGGGAAAAAAGATGGTAAGAAACAGAGCTAAAAAAGAAGGGCAAAGGAAGACCAGTTTTTATTTTCTATAGAGAGAGAGTCAAAGATGTAAACCATGTTATTTTTTAGTAGGTTGAGTGAACTGAGAATAAACAGTTGTACATATGTTTGGATATTTGGTTTTAGTAGGCTAACTCTGACTTCAAAGATTTGGCCTTACACAAGGACATCAGACTAGGCATAAAGAGTATATGAGGAGCTATCCTCAAAAGTGAAAACAAGCTCCTCAGAGGGTCCCTCCCTCAAATATTCTCCTAGTTCCACTTTGCCATACACTTTTGGAATAGATGCCACGTTCAATTTCCATGTAGATCTACTGACTGAGGTAAAATGATAGGAGATTACTTGACAGGGCTTCAGAAGTTCTTTGTAATTTCCTGTTTTATTAGGTAGCAGTAGGAAGACAACATAACACTAATCAAGTATGGAAACTTAAACAGAAGAACATTAAAAAGCCAGTGAACTTGGCTTTCCATTAAGTACACTATGTAATTATCTTTTATTCATTTCACATTCTGTGTTCTATATTACTTAATTGCAAAGAAAAGAGTACTTGTGTACACTAATTGCTAAATGTATAAGTGATTGAATGATCCTGTGCTCAATTTGTGAGAGAAAAAATATTAATGAAGACAATACAAAGAAGGCAAAAATAGGGGTCAGAATCAATAAAAGTATATACTGCTCTCTTAGTAAAACAGGATTTAAGAACAGATAGTATAAGAAATAATTTACTTATCTCCTACAATTGATCTCATTCATTTTATTCCTACTTCAAAATTTAAAAAAAAATCTATCACATCAGATTTAAACATCTGCAAAGAAATATTAATGATGAAAAGTCAATTAGTAGAACCATTTTATGTGCAAGGATGGGAGCCCAAGAGTAACAAATCTACATCTGGTAAAAGGTTGTTACACTGAATCTTGAAAACAACCATTTTTAAGTTGGTATGCTTTCCTTTTCCATACATAAAAAATGGTCTGTGTTTATTGATGTCTGAAATTGGTGACTACATGAGGAGGATCATAGTTTATTTATTTCATCTAAGAACTAAACACTAAACTAGTTTAAAAACCTAAAGAATGCCCTTAACTAGTCACAAAGATTATTTTTACTCCTGGTTCTTATCAAGGAATAGAATCTTAATCTCTTTGATGCCGAAGTCTTTTAAAATGTTTTATCATAAAATATAGTATTCATGGAGAAGCAGTTGAAGGATGTTTATATAGTCCATTAAGTTTTCTATAGTCTTTAAGTTTTTGCCTGGATTCTCTTTAGTCCATTAGAGACCTGCATACTTGGAATAAAGGTTTTAGCAACTTGTAGAATTGTTTTTTGCTGGTTTTTTTGCTGAAATATACTTTGGTGCTAACACCTAGAAATGCTATAATAAACATCTCTATGAATTTTATCGTTGCATTTTTTTGTACAGATAGTGGATAGTGGTGAGGCCATCATCTTTTACATCACACCAGTGTCCTTTTATAAGACCCATGAAAAAGAATTTATTTACTTGTTATCCCCAAGAAAAGCTGGTCAGGGGACACTGTAAATCTTTTAAGTGACTGTGGTGGTTTTAAAACATGTCTGCAAATTCTTTGCCACTCCATCAATCTAATTCCCCTCCCTTGAATATGCCCTACTTCACTGACCCAGTTCTAGTGAATAGAAAGGAATAGAAGTGATACTGCATGATTTGGGAGACTAGGATATAAAAGGCAACATAGCTTCTACCCATTTATCTTTCTCTTTCTCTCCTCCCCAGCAAGCCTTGGAGACCTTTGCCAATATATATAAGAAGTTCAGCTACCTGAGCCAGTATGCTGGAAAGACCACATGGAAAGACCATATAGATATAGACAGAGATGCTCAAGAAATGCCAACTGTTCCAGCCTCAGCTCTTTGAGTCTTCCCAGCATCAACTGCCAAATATTTGAGTGAGAAAACCCTCAGATGGTTATAGCGCCAGCCTTCCAGCCAAGCTGGCTAAGGCCAGGTGGTACAGAAATGAGCTGTCCCCACTAAGCTCTGCCCAAATCACAGATACATGAGCAGAATAAATATTGTTACTCTTGTGTGATAGGCATAATAATGGCCTCCCAAAGATGTCGATATCCTGCTCCCTGGAGTCTATGAATATGTTAGGTTATATGGCAAAGGGGAATTAAGGTTGCAGATGGAATTAAATTTGTTAATTAGTTGACCTCAAGATAGGGAGATTATCCTGGATTATCCAGGTGGGCCAATGTAATCATAAGGGTCCCTAAAAAGGGAAGAGGGAGGCAGAAGAAGAGAATCAGAAGGAGACATGAGCACAGAAGAATGGTCAGAGAGATGCAACATCACTGACTTCGAAGATGGAGGGGAGGGACCATGAGCCAAGTAATGCGGGTAGCCTCTAGAAGCTGGAAAAGGCAAGGAAATGGATTCTTTCCTAGAATCTCCAGAAAGAAATGCAGCCCCACTAACACCTTGATTTTAGCCTAAGATCTATGTGAGACTCTTGACCTCCAGAACTTTAAGATAATAAATTTGTGTTATTTAAGTAACTGTTTGTGGTAATTCATTACAGCAGTAATAGAAAACTATGCACTCTTGTTTTAAGCCTCTAAGTTTGGGGGGGGGGGATGTTTCTTATCTACCATTCTATAAGCAAAACAGTGATCTTGCTTAATTCTCACTTTTGGCTTATAGGAAGCTCGAACCAAATCAATGAGCCATCTTTGACAACTTTGTAGGATCTCATTTCTCCACTCTAATTTTCCCTTTTTCTTGATATGCTTCCTCTCTTGTATTATGCTTATTTTTTTATACTACCTCAAATCCTTTTAGAACAGGGCCAGAAATAAATAAATAAGATTGACTAAAACAATATATTTACCATGACCTACTAGAAGTAATGACCCAGAATGAAGACTATCTTTTCCTTGTCTCTATTAAAAAACAAACCAAAACTTTAAAGCAGATAATAGCTAGGGAGGGCATCAACTGAAGACAGAAGAAATATTTTAGTTTAACATTTTCTAAAAACAGGGGAAAAAAGGGTTTAACTCTTTTGTTTTGCAAACTTTTTATTGAAAATATAAAAAATGTATGTGCATATGTATGTGTATCTATACACAACTATTATAAATATATAATATTCCAGTTTTGTATATTGTTTGCTTAAGGAAGAGAGTATAAAAGAAAAGACAAATGAAAACCAGGAGTTGATGGAGAAAGACAAAGGAAAAAGAAGATGATAAAAAAAAACTTTGATGTACACACCTACAGAGAGAAAGAGAAAGCTGGATGCTCACAGAGACAAACAAGAGACAGAGAATCCAACAGGAATGCACACAAATGCATACAAAAAGAGGTACATTCAGAAAGAAGAGACAGGCACTTCAATGGCATAACTAACACTCCCAGCAGATGCCTTGTGGAGATATTCTTATGAGGATTTCTGATTTTCACATTCTAAGATAATAATAAGGATACTATCTACCTCTCAGTATTTGCTCTATAAACTTAGTGAATCTGGCCTTCCTCAGGTCTTCTCAGCTTCAGAAACCAAGGCAGCACAGCCTCTTCTGATTCCTGAGCCAGAGTAACCAGGGCAGAAAGGGCAGAATAGAGGCAATTAACTGATGGTTGGGATCCTTTCTGTTGCGTTAGCTAACTCTTCTGTACTTGCCTATCCCCCTACCTGCCACCTGCCTGCAACCATCTCTGTATGGACCACATCCACATCACAAGACCTCTGTCTCAGTTCTCCTTATCTGCCCCTACCCCTAGCACACTTGTGAGCTGGATGATCTATTAAAGTGTACCTCTGTCTCTCCTACGTACGTAATACTACTGGCTGGGGTCCTGCTCCAAAACATATGCATCAAGCAAAGCCATAGATTCTGACTGCTGTTCTCCCCCTGACTGCAATTTTCTCCTCCCTTTCAATATTATAATTTGTACTTTTGAACACTTGATTGAGATCACTACCTAGATCTGTCTATAATTTCGCTTATAAAAGAAATAGCAGAAGAGTTCCCTCACGTGGGGGCAGAGGCGAAGTTATTCTGCATGTCAG
This sequence comes from Equus quagga, assembly GCF_021613505.1. Classification (NCBI taxonomy): domain Eukaryota; kingdom Metazoa; phylum Chordata; class Mammalia; order Perissodactyla; family Equidae; genus Equus; species Equus quagga. Next base: position 93,692,560 of record NC_060274.1, read on the forward strand.
CTACAAGCCAGAAAAAGCAGAAACAAACATGATGCATAAGTATATATACAGTCCCGTTTCTGCAGAGTCCCTTGACTTAGCAAAGCTATCTGTCTATTGGGAATCAAAGTGGAAGGAGAACAAAATCTTGGAAATTCTTAAAGACTGCATCTTATACTTCCTTGTGTCGCTACAATGGTTGGCATTTAATGCTCACAGGATTTAATGGCTACCGAAATCGCTCTCATCATCATAATCAACAAAATATGGAAACCTGTGAAGCAGTGTAGAGGACTAAGTAACACTAAGATATTTACCCCCACTTGAGAAAGTAAGACCCCCTTTAATCTTGGGCACCAACAGGAATTCCTCATTATCCTTGAGATAGGTCCACCCATGTCACAAAAATGTTGCACATGAGTTCCATTTTATATCAGTAGAGTGCTTCCCAGTTTATAAAGCACTTGTGCATTAATCACATAGAATGAAGTCTCTTTCTGCTCTGGCTGTTTCTATACAAGTAGAGTATTATTTGGAGATAATGTGCTTCCCTGAGCCTGCACTGAGCAACAGCTGTAAATCAAGATTGACTTTTTGAACCTAACTTTGCATAATTCAACAAGCTACTCAACATCTTCTGTCTAAGCAGGCTCAGAACTTATAAGAATCTTCAAAGCTAAATAACTACCCAATGCTGTCTCAAAATGATTAAATAACGAAAAGGTTTTGCATTAACAAATCAAGAATGACTCACATTCTGTCTTATTCTTCACTGATCAAGAAGTGACAGAGAAAGTGCCATTTACAAAGAGAAATGTCACAAAATGATTGAATTGTGAATTTCTTCTAGGTCCCAATAATAAGAAAATGACCACAAAAGAAGGTAGTAGATGGAGGCAGATAACTACTCTTAAATACTAGTCTGTCAGGAGACAAATTTATCAGTCTCAGAGGCAGATTTAGTCTTAGCTCAGAAGTAGTCAGTTCTGTAGCTAACGAGTATACTGCTCTTAATCATTTCATTATTTACGACAGAACAGCGTAAATCAGAAACCTCAGCAAGTCAATACCCAGTTAATAGGTGCTTTAACATGGTACCACAACACAACTTCATCATTGTGCTGAAACCTTTACTTCCTTTTCCTCTCTGCTACAATTATTTGGAAGGATGGTGACCAGCTTCTCTACCAACCATATTCTTCATTGTCTCCTGATTTTTTCACTTTCTTCCCCCAGGGTCACCCTCCTTCCCTCGTAGTGTGGTCTTAGTCATCAGTAAATCTTTGTTTACCGTCTTTTTTCCTCCAGCTCTGGTTGCTCCAGGGATTGATCCATCCTCAGGCAGGCTATACCTGGAAATTCTCATTGTTTACACCACTCATGCCAGCAAATGAAAAGGATAATGGGAAGGAGGAGGAGAGCAAATGCCTACTGAGTTCTTACCATGTATCAGACAATTTTTTCAACTATATTTGTCACAATAACCATATAGGTAGGTTATATTACTATTCCCGTTTTACTAAGGAGGATAGTGAGGTTTGGAAGCATTAAGAAACTTGCCCAAGGTCACAGGAAGTGGCACAGTAAGGGTTTAAACTACGACATAAAATCCCATGCACTTAATCATCACAATAATTTGCATTACTCGTAGAGTTTGAAGTCATAAGAAGAAATCAGAATTGCCATCACAGCACTATAACCACACTGAAGTAAGTAATCATAATATGCTAGATAATAAACTCAGTTCTTTGGTTTCCACAAAGCTCAATTATCTAGTATTATTATTTAGTTATTTCATACGTATGAATGTGTTTTATATCTTCAATTATACTCGAAGTTCAGGAAGAGCAACAGCTATGCTTATACAAGTTAAAATTTCTTCTTTAGTGCCAAGTGTAGTGTTATTCATAAAAATAATCAATATATAATAGTTGAAATATAAATTGTGTGATATCAAAATATCCCCTTAGGGCCTTAAAGAGTATGGGTATCTGATATCTAATGAATGTAATATACAATTTTTCTGGGGGGTAAGGGACAGAAAAAAGAGTTATAATGGTCCAAGGAAGGACAGAGGTTGGGGGTAAGAATATGCTTAGGGAGAGCTTAGACAGGGAGGCAAATGATGGAACGCAGAGCATCAGGACCAGCATGAGAGCCCTGGATTGGAGATGCATAAGAAACACCCTTTACTTCATTCTATACGCTTTACAGGAATGTTCCAAATGTTTCCATGGGGACAAAGAAGAGCATCAGGGATTTCCCTGGCCTGAAACATACTGAAATGAAGGATGTTACTAACCCCTAAAAAGGGATGTCATTGGCAGCCGCAAAAGTAACCCTTCTGAATTGAGTATAGTGTTCAGGTAATCCATATCTCATTCCCATTGACCCTTATTCCTGACTGACTTGTTCTCCCCTCCATCCCGTCTACCCTTCTCAGTAAACATTCCTACCATGTATCTAGTTGTTCAGCTTTGATTCCTCTCTTTCCCTCAGCCCCTGTATCTACTCCTCAGCAAGTCTTTTAACTTGATCTTTAAAACATATCCATCCTCCTTCCATGGCAATTCCTTTCCATTTCCATTCTATCACCCTAATCGAAATCACCATCATCCCTTGTTTGCATTATTATAGCACCCCAAGCCCACTACCTAGCTTCCTGCTGCTATTCTCATCTCTTATTACAGTCTGATACACACCAACATCATGATCATTTAAACATATTAATCGGATCATGTCACTCCCTTGCTTCAAACACTTTAGTGGCTTCCTATCTCACTTAAAATAAAATCTAAGCTCTGCCATGGCCCACAGGTTTTATATGGTCTAACCTGACCTCCCTCTCTGGCCTCATCTTCCACTAACTACTCTCCACTTCATACTCTACCAGATGACCCTTCTTCCCTTTTTTCATACATGTCAAGCTCATTAGCACCTTAAAGTCTTGCCATTCCCTCTACTTTGAATACACAGACCCTGTATCTCCACAGGACCACTCTTTTCTATTAATTAGGTCTGGGCCACCTTCCCTGACTACTCAAACCCTCAAACACTCCTACTCCACTGAACTCAGTCAGTGGATATCATCACATCCTCTTCTATTTTCTTGATAGCACCTACCACTATCATTTATTTATTTACTTGTGTGTAGTCTATCTTTATATCCCACTCCCACCTCCTTACACAGTAGTTGCATACAGTCTCATGAGAGTAGGGACTTTTAGCAATTTATCCACATTGCCTAGAGTAACACCAGTTACACAGTAAGGCTCACTATTTCCAGAATGAATGAATAAATGGATGAAACACATTAAAAGTTTTACTTGCTTAAGCTCTTTCTGAAATTGCTGTCTAAGAATTTATTTTGAGTGTGTAGAATAGTTTTTACTTTCTCAGATGATATTTTAGAAAACATTTTATATTTTTGCCCTAGTAAAACTGGGAGGATATTTCACCTACATCCTCCTTATACACATACTTTTAATACTGTGATGTTCTCTATGGGAATCTAACCTCAGAATTATAATGTGAGGATGAAAGAGATAATTGAAAGAATAGTGTAAAAAATTTCATGTTGCTTTTCTGGAGAATGCAGTAGAATTTTCTACCATGATATATTACTATGCGTGCCCTCAGTAATGAGGGGAAACCATGGAAATGTTATTTCAGAATATTACATCAGGGAAGAGCTCTCCAGTTTTGCCACAGGGTTTTCAAGATTGCTGTTACTCTGCTTACTAGAAACATAATCACAAATAAGAAGTGTGTGGAAATGACAGCTGTATTAACTTTATCATGTACAGTTAAGTATTCAACACACTTGAAAGCACTGTTCCTTCATTATGGTGTGTGACGTAGAGCAAGACTTGGAGAAGGAGCTTTGTGGAGATACAGCTGCACTGCACTTGAGCATAGCCAGATGCCCATAGATTGGAGGGGGGTAAAGACGCACTGATCAAACAATGGGTTCTCTGGCTCACATCATGTGGAACAGAGATGAAATGTCTAGAAGTGCCCCAGACAGATAACACAAGGGAAGATGTGACAAGTCCATGAGGTTTCTTTGAATAATTTCCACCTCCTTTAAAGAAACTCCCCCACCTATTCCTCTCTCTACTCGCAAGCACTTGTCTTTGAATACAGTAGATGCAGAGTAGAGAATTTGTTGAATTAAGTCTTCTTATGATATTAGAAGAGAGAAATTATATAATACTATTATAAAAAGCATGTGCTCCTTTAACACAGGACTCATGAAGATTTTTTAAAAAGTCTTCAGCCTTGCTCTGCACTTTCGATCTTTGATGCTAAAATTCCAGGCTGTATAACTGTCAGTTCAAGAGATGTTTTCCTCAAGTCTTACTCCATGTGTAAGGCTAGCCCTAGCCCCAGAGGATCTGTTTCGATAAGAAGAAAGTCTATTCTCTCTCTTCATATTTCTGTTCCTAATTAAGGATAAAAACAAACACAAAAAGCAAAGACAGTAAGAAATGACATGTATGATAAAGGTCCCGCCACAGGGTGTGAATGTTGTTATTAAGAGGAGTGGCCGCAGGGCTCATGTGCACACCGTCTGCAGTTTAGGGGTGAAGAGACACAGAGTAGGGGACTCCAGGTGAAACAGGTTACATATCTGAGGACAGGCTCAGTGTACTCTAAATTCTAGGAGTGACTCACAGCTCTGAGACTTAATGGCAAGAGTCTCTGTTAAATGATTGTAGTCATTCTAACCAAAATGTCATGCAATTGCTCATATTGGACCATTTTGGAATTACAAGATGGCAGTATCATTTGAGTTGACCTCATTCAACAGGGGATAAGAATGGGAAGAAGAAGGAGTTCACTTTTAGACTCATTATACTTTCCAAAGGCAGTTTACAGGTGGCTCATACCACCAATTTCTCATTTGTGGAACACAAAACCCATTTTATACTTTACCCCACGTCCTGAGAGAAGAGACTTTTTGTGCTCTCATAGTCCCTCAGCCTCTGGATCCTCCTTCAGTGAATCTTGTCTAAGTTTCAACTGTGCCAACAGGATGCATACAAAACCCCTGATTGTTTCTACAAGAAATCCACATACACTAAGCACTTGACTTTTTAAAAGTTTATTGGAAAACTTGGCCTCCTGTCATCTGAGTAGTCCTCTTTATCCCACCGGCACCCTTGACCCTTTCACTCTCCCATTCCTGCTCCTCATGCCCTCCCCTCCCAGGCCTCACTCTGTATTTGTTTTTGTCTCTTATGCATAACAGTTCAGCTCTTCCTGGCTTCTGGTCTCCTAAATTCCATGCATCATCTATTAAGTAGATGCCAATTTAACAAGATTTATTCTCTTTAAGATGTAGTCCGAGTTATCAATACATGATTCAACACACATTTATGGCATACCAATCTACTAATCTGTGGTCAGCATTATGCTAGGTGCTAGTTGGGAGGAAAGAGTATAAAACAGTGGGCTCAAAACACTTCCTGGCTGAGGAATTCAGTCTAGTTGGGTAGGCAGACATTTCATAATAAAAGCAATTCGATTAAGGGATCAGGGATAAGTGCTCTGTGACAGCATTTTCTGAGCCAGACTTACTTGGAAATGAAGACAGGAAGGACATCGTTACTGAAAATATGCTTCCAATAAACACCTTTGTCTAAATGTAACAACGGGAAATCCAATCAGTCCCTCTAGAACTAATTCATTTATGTATACCAATTGCGGCTTACCCATTGGAGTAAGGTAAGCTATGATGGAGTTTTGATTAAAAAGAAAATTGATTTTTTTCTAATGGTCACCTAAAAGGAAGAATATCCATAAAAAATAATATTCCGTTCCTACTAGAAGATGCGATAGCAGAGAGTGAGATAGAATGAAGATCTGAATGTTAGATCATTTTGTATGCAAATTACTTTCTTTGAATCTATCTGGAAGACTAAATACACTACGAAATTTAAGCTTCGGATAGTACAGATTCCGCAAGTGACACAGAGGTTACCACACCACTTCACTCAAGAACATACAAATGACAGGCAGGGATTCCTTGATTTGCTTCTGAAAAGCAAATCTTATACTGCTACATCCTCTAAGCCAAAAATGCTCAACCCTAGAGGTAGAAGAAAGTTTTGAGCAGAGGTTTTCAACTCTAGTTACATATGAAAATCACTGTGGAGCTTTTTAAATGCTGGATCTCCTAGCATCACCTGCATCAATTCGCATTTAATGGGCCTGGCCGGGGAGGCAGACAATTTTTTTTAAGTGTCCCAGTTAAGCTTTTCAAGATTGCAAATTCCTGGGCTCCCTTCCTGGATGTTTCCAATTCAGTTGATTTGAAGTGACTTCCAGGAATTTGTGTTTTCAAAAGTGTCCCAAGAGATTCCACGTTCAGCCAGGTTTTTTTCAGATTGGCACCTGAGTTAACATCTGTCACAAATCTTCTTCTTTTTTTTGTTCTTCTTCTTCTCCCCAGAGCCCCCCAGTACATAGTTGTGTATTCTAGTTGTAGGTCCTTCTAGCTGTGCTATGTGGGATGCTGCCCCAGCACGGCCTGATAGATGGTGCCATGTCCATGCCCAGGATCCGAACCAGGGAATGCTAGGCCTCCGAAGCGGAGTGTGCAAACTTAACCACTCGGCCACGGGACCGTCCCCCGGCCAGGTTTTGAAAAACACTGATCTAATGCAAAATTGCAGAAAGTGGAATCAGTTGGTTCCAAAATCATAAAGCTAGCACACAGGGGTCAAAAAAGCAATGTACTGAGACTCCTCATGCTGTGGGACAAAGCCTGTCCTAAGGCCCTGAGGATCTCATGATTTCCTAAGCTACCTGGAAAGTAATGTTGACAACACCATGAAGCAGTGAGCAAGCTCCCCTTCTTGACCAACAGCTCTCATAAGGGAGACCAATGACTTCTACTCTATCCCCTAGAAAAGCGTGCCCACAATAAGCAGCCATATAAGAAGGCATTATGGCACAGCACAGCTGTTAACTGTAAATAAAATGTGGGCATCTCACTGTACTCACTGTACCAATAATAAGTGGATCTAGTAGGCTTGGTTAGAAAAGCTGCCATGTGACACCCCAAAGCACAAGTGCAGCAAAAGAGATCTAACACAGAAAAAACCACTGAGAGTTCTGACACAGACACGCAACAGATGAGAACCATTTGCTGAATTTTGTTGAAAGGTGAAACAGATCTTAACATAACAAACTCACGTGCACAAAACAGCAGTACTACATTACAAGTCCACCACTGGCCCAAAGTCTCGTTATCTGGAAATATGGGAGATCTAATTTCAAAAATATCAGAGTGGGGTAATCATTACAAAAGTTAAAATAACATAAATATTTATTTAATAACATAGGCAAATAGAAATGAAATTTCAAATACGCATAGTTGGTGGTTATTCACTAGAAATCACAAAATTATACAATCTCAGGAATAAAAGGGTCTTTAGAGATCTCATTCAACTGAGACAGGAACCAGCCTAATGAGATAGGGTCATCTGCAAGGCCCCTAACCTAACAAGATAAGGCCCATAACCAACTGGCCAGCTAAGAGAATCAGGTAGAGGCCACCAAGATCCACATTCTGCAGCCTCCAGACCTTCCCGGGCTTACTCATGCACCCTAGCACCCAGGAGTCCACTGAAGTTGGCCTTAGCCCCATTACCATACTAAAAATCACACCTAGGAATGGAGAGCAAGCATGCTAATGGTACATGCGTCACATGTAGTAGCATGCTACGAGTCAACACAAGCACAAGCACAACCCTACCTCTACATGCCACAATGGAAGACACAGCCCCTACCTTATCCTGATAAAAACCCTGCAGTGTGGCTATTCATGGAGCCCCTCGCCCCCTTCTCTCTCGCCCTTCTTCACTTTTCGTGATAGGCTCCCTTGTGTACAAGCTAATAATTTTCTATCATCTCACTCTTGCTCATTGTCTCTCTTGATGTCTATCCTGGGGGACAACAAGAACCCAGGACACCGACAACACAACCACCACCCACCCAATAGAATGAAAGATAATTGCAGTGAGGTTTATAAGTTCCCAGTGAGTATCATCTGATCAAGCTAGACTAAGGGTTGAGGAAGCTGTTTTAGTTTATTAGCTAGCTATGTAAACTTGGGCAAGTCACATAAATTTTCGATTCTCAATTTCCTCATCTATGACATGAGTGAACTGAACTTTATCTTTGAAGTTCTATGATACAGTTGTGCAAGTATATCACTCTATTTTAGTAAATAAGTAATTAAATGAAGACAACAAACATCTTTAGATGTGTTGACCCACTCAGCAGGCTTCCAACAGAAGCCTGACATCCTGGAGGAACTTACCTGACTATCAGGAAATGCCTCAGGGGTCATGAGAAAGAAAAATCACAAGACCATATTTAGATTACCAGATGGGTCAGGGAAAAAATAAAAGAACTTAGAAAGTCTTCATGACTAATATGCTTATAAGTAGTGTTTTAATCATTACCACATCACATGCTAACAGTGTGCTGCATGAAGGAAGCCGGCCTGATAAAACACCTAGGGGACCAGTCATCACTGTTGACATTCACGCAGCATGACAGAGGAAATCGCTGCTATGGAGAGTTCTGTTCAGCATAAGCACTGATAATACTGTCTCTAAAATGGAAATCAGAACACGGAGTACTGGCATCTTTTTAGGTTGAATGCATCTCTCAGAAGAGTAGTTTGTGCATTTCTCAACTCCAGCATAAGTAAAACATTTCATTTTATCCAGAAACCTATTGGGAGAAAACCCTATTTTCAGGGATCTTCTGGTGATGACAGTGTTATGGCTACACAATATATCAACTGAAGCATCACAAAACAACATGCCCTACAATTTACATTGCTCAGCATAATTTGTCTCTAAATCTTCGCTTATTTGCAGCTTTGTGACCATCTAGAAAAATTACTAATGGTCTCAAATATCTTCTTATTCTTTGGTGGTCTTTTGAATGAACAAGTGAACAGTGCCTATGATCCTTTTGCTTAACAGAAGAAAACAAGATCTTTTCAGTTATCATTAAGTAATGGTTTGGAAATTCTTATAATTACATTAATGCTTTTAAGCATACAGTCAATGCTTAGTCTACGGTTCATAATTCTATTTTAGAGAATAACGCAGGACACATTGTTGAATGAGAAACAAGGGGTTTAAACTTGTGAATAATTTAAATAAATCACAATTTGGTTTTATTTACTGCATTCATTCCCAGCAGGCTTAATTTAAACACCTTTTTGCTTTTAAAGTTTTTTCTGTATGCCTTCCCTATCGAGAAGATAAAATCTAAGTCTTAAAATGTTCCTTCACAGAGTCCTTGCACAATAAAACACAAAGGAAAATCATGAGCTCAATTCAATAACTGAATGTATCTGCAAGTTTCTTAGGGTCTGACAGTGTGGCAACAAATTCTAATTCATTAGGCTTTTTTGTTCCTTCTCCTAAAGAGAATTATGAGTGCACTATTGAGCTCAATTTTTGTTTAAAATGGCATAGCTATCCTTTAATCATTTTTTTTAAATTGTAACTTGGTTAAAAGACTTAAGAATAAGCTCAAAAACACCACAACTGAATATTAAATCTGTTTTATTAGTCTCATTTTGGTGTACAGAATCTGTTCATAATCAAATAATTTTTGAAAAGCCAGTGGGTTGCTCTAGATTACTATTGTGGCTTACATAACAAATTGTATTTCCAAAGTAAAAATTCACTATTTATTTTCATCGATGAATTACATTTCATTCAAGAGTTAAGTTTCTTGCAATATTAACATAATGTGAGAAGATCTTATAATTTTCCAACTGACTAGGGATCCTTGACATCCAAATCCTGAACTTAAAATGTAGAACAACTCATTAAGAAATGCGCAATGGCAGTGTCAAGATTTACAACAAAAACACTGGAAGTGTTTTAAAAATTAATATTAAGCTGCTATGCTTGGCTTAATTAGCTTTCTTCTTCATTTACAAAGCATATCTGTCTGGTTTTATGAACTTGGTCTCCAGTCCCCTCTCCTACAAACCTGTTTAATTAAAGTTTAACAGCTGTGTACGCTTTAGAAACAGTAGAATGATTTTTCTCCCTTGAAATACTTAATCTTTTCTTAAAATATGATCCTTCTGAATACATATTTAAAAGGCAATGGACGAGTAATAATCTACCAACAGAAAAACACTGACAGCTTAGGGCAGCAACACCACGTATTCAGTGGGTAGATAGAAAGTAATTCCCAAGCCAGGAAGTCCAAGGTTCTCATGGGGCATGAGCAGATCTTTATTCTTCAAAAATAAAATGATAGATACATAAAACAAGAAATAAATCAACAGAAAATTAAATAAATAGGCAGAAGGCTAAAAAATACTACAAAAAGATAATCTTCGGTGGATTTTGTAACACTTCTGGATACTATTGTACACATCCAATATCCAAGGAGTATGACTAATAAAGTAACACCAGCTATTTTGATCAGTGTTATTGCTTTACCATCACAAGGCAAATATTTATTTATTAAACAATTATATATATGTGTATCATAAAATTTCTGAAATGATGACAAGAATTAAAGGGCAAATAGATGTGATTAATCCTCAAACAGTACACCTTTACATGTGAGATTAAAATATAATAATGCAAAATTAATTCAGATATCAGTAGCTAATGCATACAATTTCATACTATCCTCCCTCCAGTTTTCCCTTCTCCAAGTGCTCTCTCTTGCATAGCAACCTGACCACTGTGCAGGGAAGTATCATATGTATTTTAGGCCCTTCTGATAGTTCCTTGAAAAGAGAGTCTCTGACTTAATCTCATCCCCTCCCCCATTATGCTCCATTTGTGGTACAAGCCCAATCATGTGTGGAATAAGCACATTGATGCAAGAGCAAAACTAATTTATTTTCAAGAGAACAGCTCTAAAAGAGACTTTTGGTAGGGTGTATTATTGTTCAAAATATTCGCTCCCCATCCCTGAGGGAGAGTTGTATATGCCCACCCTGTTGATATCAGGCTTGTCCACATGACTTGTTTTGCCAATGACACGTGATTGGAAATGATATGTGCCTCTTCTCAAGAGAATCCTTAAGATCCATCCCATGGTTCCACGATGCTTCCTTTCCCATCTCCCCTGCAACTATTACTACCCTGTCAGCCTGAGTCCCAGAGGGAAGAAAACACGGAGCAGACATTCATGCAACCCGTGGCAAGCCTATAATAGAGTGAGAAACAAGCCTCTATTACCATAAACCGTTGAGATTTGGAGGTAGTTTGTTATCACAGATTGTTAGCCTAAGCCGACTGACACAGGGCCCATTTAAGCCTTTTCAATAATGAACCAGCAGATCCTCATCCCTTTGCTATGCAGGGACAATCCCTGCAGCATCTACGCACCTGGAGCGAGTAAAAGAAAACAGATGGCTGCGACTCCTGTTCTTCACCACTTGCTTTCCTTAACCTTCAGCGACATGAAAAACTAATGTTCAGCAAATTAGAGAGTTTACCTTTTTAAAGATAAGGAGTTGGGATTGATACTAATTGGACTAAGTTGAAATATTTCCAAAATAAATAGAATCATTTCACAGAGTGATATTCAGGATTGAATTTTTATAAATATTGCACAGAGCTTTCGGCAGTCATTAAATTTGACAAATACTTATTGAGCACACTATCAATATGCTAGATGTCATAAGACAGGACTGTGCCAGATGCTGGGCTCCAGAAATGAGTCGCTGCCCTTGACTTCAGGGAGCTCACAGATAGAGAGATGCATGTACAACTGGCTCTAATACAATTAGATGCATTTTACACCTGTAGGATCAATAAAGTGCTATGGAAACAGAGAAGAGGATAATCATTTCTGTCAGGGTAAGGATACGGGATTTTGTTAAATGGATGGGGGATGGAGAAGGTTCTGCCATGCACAGGATAAAACATGAGCATATATAGAGAAGCACGAAAGTATTTTTTTAGTCTGGGACAATATAGCTCTAACATACAGTGTGTATGCGTGTGCAAGAGTGTAAAGCGGAGAAGGAGGGGCAATAAAATGAAAGTGAAAAACTGCCTACCATGAGTGGTAAAAGTTATGACAGAGTAAACATAGTATACTCTGGAGCCATAGATCTAATCCCAATCCCAGAAGGTTTTAAAGAAACATACCTGAACTAAATCTTTGGTTTACACACACAGGCATGCACACACACACACATTCACATATATGTGTGCATACTTATGTATATATCTATACATATAATACACATATGTGTGTGTGTGCAAAAAAGAGAGACAGATATTCCTTTCTCAAAGTAAAATCCAACAATATTAAAGGGTATACAGTGAAAAATCTCCCTCACACTCCTGACTCTCAAACCCTCCAGTTCCCTTTTCTAAAGGCTAAAGCTATACATTAACTAGTATCTACTTACCAGGTTAGATTGTGAAGAAAGTAAGAGTGAACTTCTAGAAAAATGATTGGAGTTGAAGTGGTGGTCAGGATCTGATATCTGATAGTTTACTCATATACAAGCTTATACGAGTATTTGCGTGTGTGTATACATATAAAGCTATCCTTTTCTTCTTCATTGTTCCAGAGTGTTTTATTTTATGAATGTACCATAATGTCCTTAACTGTAGTGATGCACATTTAGAAGGTTTCAACAACGCTGCAGCTAACTCTCTAGGGCATACTTCTTTGCATTCATGTGCAAGTCTATCTACCACACAAATTCCCAGAAACAGAATTGCAAAGTAAGAGTTAGCCAAGCAAAAACAAAACAAAAGGAACAAGACAAAAGGAAGGGAGCTTCCTGCAAAGGCAATGTATGTGAAAGGGTTCATAACTGCCAAATTCTCAATGTGACTAGTACACACTGTAGAGAATACAGCTGGAGAGGACACTCAGGAGCCAGATCATGAGGGGCCGCACATGCCGTACTCCTGAGTGTGGAGGCATTATGAATTTAACATTTAAAAAATATCATCCTTGGGGCCAGCCCGGTGGTGCAGCAGTTAAGTTCGCATGTTCCGCTTTGGCGGCCTGGGGTTCGCAGGTTCAGATCCCAGGTGCGAACATGGCACCACTTGGCAAAAGCCATGCTGTGGCAGGCATCCCACATGTAAAGTGGAGGAAGATGGGCACGGATGTTAGCTCAGGGCCAGTCTTCCTCAAAAAGAAAAAAAAAAAAAAATATATATATATATATATATCATCCTTGTGGAAGGGTGGAGGATGGATTGGAAGAGTAAGAAAGGGCAATCAGTTAGGATACAGCCACAGTAATCCAGGGAGGAAATAATGAAGGCCTGGGAACCTGTCTTCCTGGGCACCATGAGGGAAAGTCCTCCCTTCCTTGCCTCTTGTGCTCTCTCCTTTTGGGAAACCTCCGAGGTCAATGTCTGAGATGCCTCACAGTGAAGCAGCAGCAGCTGTAGGGAATGACCCAGCAGTGGGATCCACTCCTCAACCCTGGAATGGGAAAACATCCTTCCTGGTGCTAATTCTTCTACAAAAATTTATGTACTGATGGTTTCCCTCTTTTTTATAGGATAAATAACTGTCATAGAATTTAAGAGCTGGAAGCCATGTTGGAAATCATTTCATCCAAGGGTCCTCAAATTTATTGTGAGATGCATTCCATTTTCCTAAAAGTGTGAGATCACAAGGGGGGGCGGAGATTACAAAGTAAGTGGGAATGAACTCTTAAAGAAATAAAGTGTAAGTAGTAGTCAGGATCTGATACTTTCATTAAAGTACCCAAAGGGAATGGGGGATTGGGGGGCATGGCACCACTGTGTATATTTTCCCACCAAAAATTCCCAATCCAAATCCCAACATTGGAAGTTTAAGCTTAGGCAGAGAAGACGTGGCAGCCAGCTTGAAGAAGACCTTGAGATTTGTGATCTAAAATGTTACTACCTGTCTTGTAGGAAGATAGCGGCATTTTATACCTGATTGGACCAAGGCCTAAATAGGTTAAACCACTCATCTCAAGTTCAAACAATTTAATTGGTGAGAGACCTAATACTAGAACATTTTCTCAAATTTCATCTTGCATCAGAACCACCTGGAGGGCTTATTAAAATATAGATTGCTGGGGGCCAGCCCGGTGGCACAGCAGTTAAGTTCACATGTTCCGATTTGGTGGCCCAGGGTTTGCCAGTTCAGATCCCAGGTGTGGACCGACCCAATGCTTGTCAAGCCATGCTGTGGCAGGCGTCCCAAATATAAAGTAGAGGAAGATGGGCACAGATGTTAGCTCAGGGCCAGTCTTCCTCAGCAAAAAGAGGAGGATTGGCAGCAGATGTTAGCTCAGGGCTAATCTTCCTCAAAAAGAAAAAAAAGAAGAAGAGGAAGAAAACATAGATTTCTGGGCCCTAGCCCAGGAGCTTCTGATTCAGTCTGGTGGGAGTGGGAATTGAGAATTTGCACTTCTAACAAGTTCCCAGGTGATATGGATGCTGCAGTCTGGAGATCACACTTTGAGAAACACTCTACTAGAACAATGCCACTCTCTATGTGGTACCTATGTTGCCTATAGAATAGAATGTACGTACACATTTATATGGTCTTCTACAATAAAGTATTTCTAGATTTTTATAGCTTTAAAACATTGAGGAAAATGTTACAAATTCTATAGCAAATCCCATTTCTCTGTATTTGTAACACTTATAGATTAGAATTACCTCACAATAGATGAATGCATAAAAGTTATGTCAAAAAATTCAATTTCTAAAGTTCTACTTCATGGACCTTTAACCAACAAAAATAAGATTAAATGTCTTTAAAAAAACTTACTTCCTTAAATATCTATGAGAATGAATTAAACTAAAGGCAACTCACGGGGCCGGCCCCATGGCCTAGTGGTTAAGTTTGGCATGCTCTGCTTTGGCAGCCCAGGTTTGGTTCCTCTGTATGGACCTTTACCATTCCTTGGCAGCCATGCTGTGGTGGTGATCCAGATATAAAATAGAGGAGGATTAGCACAGATGTTAGCTCAGGGCAAATCTTCTTCAAGCAAAAATAGAAAGATTGGCAACAGATGTTATCCCAGTGTGAATCTTCCTCAGCAAAAAAAATTTAAAAAATAAGAGGCAAATCACAAACTGGAAATATGCATGATCTAAATATGACACAGGGTTAACACACATAATATATTCAAACTGAGAAGAAAACATTCAGTACCATTTAAAAATGGGCAATTCTGGAATAGACAGTTCTTAGAAAATAAAAAGTTAATAAATGTATAAAATATTTATTCTTATTAGCAATAAAAATAAAATAAATGAAAACAATAATCCCACAACTAGAAGGACCTGCAACTAAGATATACAACTATGTATCGGGGGGGTTGGGAAATAAAGCAGAAAAAGAAAAAAAAAAAGAAAACAATAACAAGAAATATCTTTTCACCTTTCATATCAGCAAAGACTAAAATGACCTTAACATTCATTGCTGGATCAATCACCACAGTAAAATTTTCATACATTGCAGGAAATGTGAAAAGTGAAACTTTCATATAAGTTTCATTATCACATCCTCCCTGATTTCCTCCATGTCTTGCAAAGGATGTTGCAAGTTTTAATATAAAAAAGCATTATTTTTTGAAAGTCATGTGAGAATTCTAGGGCTCAGAAACATAAAGTTGAGTCATTTCAATTTCCATCATGCAGTAAGCATTCTCTTGATTTTAAGGATAGTGGTATTAGATTCAAAATTCAGGCTCAATTTACATAATCCCCCAAAGACGGCCCTAGAAATCCATTAAAGGTCATTTTCCATACATATACCAAATTCTAATCCATTCATCCGTTTCCTCCTCTATTATCATATGCCATGCTTTTGTAAAGCTTACTGCTTATTGTACTTTCATCTCAAATAGAAAATCTTTCAGTTTGGCTTTCCATCCTACTACACTCCATTCCAGTATGTATTACTTGCTCCTCTTCATGTTATAGTAAAAGATTAAATAGTCATTTATTTTTTGATGTATGTAAAATTGAATCCAGACTCCAGAAATTTTCCTTGGAAGTATCAATGCACATAGAGGTGCCGAGGTATGGGACGCAGTGTTTATCACTGCCTACTCTGGGCTGCGTATTAAAAGCAGGTATCACGTAATGGTCAGGGAATAGAATTTATTTGTGTAATAAGCAAAGTAGAAAATCTCCTTGGTTCCCAGGTGTCCAGCTGCAGAAGCCTGAAGTTAATGACTTGCTGCTCATCATACCCCACATATACAACTTTCATCACACAATTTACTCTTCTGAAAGAAAATATCAACAACTCTCAGCCCCATAATAATGAAAAAAATTTAATTATTTTCACTCAAATTCTCATTTGAATCACAACTACAAGGATGATCAATTTCAAAATCTTATTAGTTCTGCTACTGTGAACTATTTAGATTCTCATGCAGGATCACTTTGCAGGAAAAACCAGGGAGACACTTTTTTTTTTTTAAATGAACAATTTACAATCAACATTTCTGTCAAAAAATATTTTCCAATTTTATAAAACTGCAAACATAGACTTTGGCTTAAAAATCAACATTTTTAATATGAGAATAATTACTGCCTGTGCCTAGCTAAGATGCCATTATATACATAGGTACCCCTCATAATAAGTTAGATAACATTTTAATATTTTCTATAAAACAATGAAACTAATTGAGGAACTAAATTACTTTAAAACAATAGATCTCCTAGGTGATTAGCTCCCTCTCTGTACTATTGGTTGGGTCCAGCATAGGCAGATTGGGCTAAAATAACAGCCAAAAGATCACTGAAGTTCTAATGTTGGGCTTATGAGAGGAGCTATAAATAGCATGGGGTAATATTCTGATACAGAATTTTCCCAACTGCAGAGTTATTCCTTTTGTATTAAAAAGAAAGGGAAGTGAAATTTATTCTACTCTTTTATAAGCACTGTGGCTGCTCCCCAGTGAAGATGCTCTGCAGGGTTCTTATAGTATGAAAGCTCTTCCCCATCCAGCTCAAGACAAATATCTTCATTGTCCAGGTGTACCCACGTGGCTTCTAGCAATTCAGCAAAGATCTCACTTAGAGTAGAAGCTCAATATTTTCTCTCCCACTGCCCTCTGCCTCAACCAATAGATCAAAAAGAACCCAGGGCTTTTAGGCAAATTATTCTCTTCTATTTAAACTATTGGCTGGGACTAGAAATAAGCTGTGTATTTTCTATTGATTTCCAAGTTAAGGGGATGAAAGTAGATAATGCAGATCAAAGATTGGCAAACTATGGCCTGTGGGCCAAATCTAGTCCAACACCCATTTTTATAAATAAAATTTTATTAGAACATTCATTTTGTGTATCTTTTAGAGTGCTTTCTTGGTACAATATCAGAGTAGAGTACTTTTGACAGAGACAGTATGGCCCACAAAGCCAAAACTATTCACTATCTAGCCTTTTACAGAAAAAGTATACTGATCCTGCTACAGATATAATAAGGAACAAATATCAGAAAGAGCCAAAAGCGGAGCATCTTGCCAATAGGTAACAGTGCGCAGGAAGAAGCAGGTCAAGATCCCAAAGAGACAGTAGGCAGCATTTGAATACTTGCATGAAAAGTTTTCAAAGAGTTTTTCTTCCAACTTTAGCAGTCACAAAATATGGAGCTATATCTTAACCCAGCAGTACAATCAAATCATTTCAACAATGACCAAAAAAATTGATAATGCAAAGTGGTCTAGGTATTCTGCTAAGCTCTTGATTAGCTCTGTGCTAACTGAATTATAACCATTATTGCACACAGAAAATTAGTTAATAATACATTAAATTTTGTTTGTTTTGCTTTGGAAGATTCGCCCTGAGCTAACATCCTTGCCAATATTTCTCTATTTTTTAGTATGTGGGCTGCCAGCACAGCATGGCTGCTAACAGCAGTATAGGTCCACACCCAGGAACCGAACCCCAGCCACCAAATCAGAGCATGCTAAACTTAAACACTAGGCCACCGAGGCTGGCCCAAATAATACACTAAATTTTGATAGTGTGTTAAAATTTACAAAGGATTGGTGCATACATTACTTTATCCTATTTGGTTTTCAAAATGACCCTGAAAATGGAGAGATTAAAAAAAAATCAAAACTCAGGGAAGTCAATAGCTTTCCCAAGGTCACACAGCTTGTAAGAAACAGAGCTGAGATTGAATGTTCTGTCATCTTATTCCAAGTGTAACCCTCTTTCTACTATATCTTGCTACCCTGCATTGTCCTTAGATATCTAAAAAAAAATTTTATACAATAAAATTTTACAAAAATTTAAGAGCATCCACAACTAATTAAATAAATACCTTAAACACATCTGGTCCCTGTATGATATTTTTCCTCCAAACATTTTACAACAGAAACAGTGATCAACTTTAAGTTTAAACAAGGTTAACAGAAATTGCACAAAAATAGAAGAGCTATGTGTTCCTTAATTATTAAGTAATTATTCAGGCTGAAATATTCTTGAATCTTTCTGGAATGCTTCTTAAGCTTAGTTAAAAAGGTATTTTAAGACAATCTTTTTAGCTTCCTACTGAGATAATTATACTTATATGTCTTTTCAAAATATTTGACAGACTTACATTACTGTGAGCAGAGAAAAAAATAAAAATCAATAATTAGTTCAAAGGACTGTATAAAAGTTAGCATATCTATATGTTTTTCCTTGGAGTTCACAACTTTAGAAAGTTAAACTACTAAGAAATATAATTAAGGCAGCAGCAAAGAAGGCTAATACATTAATGCACCTGCCAGCTCCAGATGTGATGTGTTTCCTGCAAGGAAATATCAGACTCCAAAAGAGCACTTCCCGTAACTGTTGTGGGAGAGCAGGGCGAGGCTCATGTCAGAACTGAGGAGCAAAGTCCCAAAGCCAGCCCATGAAGAGAAAAAAAGAGCTTAGTGAGAAGTGTTAGAGTTAGAAACTGCCTGCCATCTCTCATAGAGAAGCAAGGAGATGTGGACAAGGATGGAGCCAGATCAGGGCTTCCTGCTAGTATCCTATTGTCTATCAATTTGCCTAATTAAGTGAAGCCAATGGGTTTCCTACCTGAAGCACCTCAGTTATTTCAGTCCGTGGACTACCTAGAGAGGATACGATGGTTCTAGTACTTCCTTTTAGATAGAGTAAGTTTAATATAAAGAATATTAATTAATGAGGACATTATTTAATATTGTCTTTCATGTTCTTGCCTTTAATTTCCTATAGATGGTTTTGTCTAGATCACGTATTATTGCTACCCAATAACATCTCTAGTATAGGTCTACATAGGTCCAGCATAGGTCTAGACAATGACGTCTCTAGCACAGGTAAAAGAGTATGCTAGTGTAACACAGGTATACCGGAATAACATACACACGTGGAAACATAAGTCCTTATGCAGATATCTCAAGGATATTTCTTTCTTTATGGAATATTCAAGGAAAAAACTGCCACAAAATAAATATTTTTCCAATCCTTTCAATCTCCTACAAGGAGACATAGATTAGAAGGATGAAAACCAGATCTATCTCTAGGAGTGTGACTGGAGGTCAGAGAGAAGGAGACTTTCCCTTTTTCTCCATAAGCTCTAGGGTTGTCTGAACTTTCCACACTAAGCCGTATTACGTTCGCGATTAGGGAAGAGGCTGCAGATCTCCTTCTCCTCATAAACCTCACCCAGAACTGTCTCCAACACAGCCCAGCTCCTCAGGGTGACCAGACATCCCCCTTCCTAAGCTCCAGGGCCTTTGCCACATCCCCATAGTGGCACTTCTCTTGTGGCATTGTATTGCTTTGTTGCCCTTTTTTTCTCTCCACCAGACTATCAACTTCAGAAGGCAAGAACTGTCTATGGTTCTTAGTGTTTACAATCCCAGAATCCAGTACCTAATAAATAAATACTTGAGGTATTCAATAGATAACAAATCATGATGACTAGTACTACTAATATCTGATATTTACTGAAAACATACTTATATATGCCAGGCACTGTGCTAATCAAATTATATCCATTATTTCATGTAATTCTCAAGAAACCTCTATGGAGTTTTCTAGAAGACAGGTGGACTAAGGTAGAAAATGAAACCAGAAAAACCACTGATGGGGGTGGGGAGAGTATGACAATAATAAGTGCCACCATTATTGGAAAAAGCTATTCAATCTAAATGGTCTAGTGATTTCCAGCAACTGTGGCATCTCCTAGATTAAAGTGTACAAGCTGCATTAGGTATAGTGCCTCTGGAAACCTCCCTACATTGCCAAATTTATTACAGAAATAATTTAGACTAAAAAAGCATCAAGATTAACATTTCTACATATAAATTTAAGGTGACTATCTCTCTGATGTTAGAAAGAAATACCTATTGCTAAGGCATATAGTTTTTATTACCAATTCCATTTTTATTCACTGATACAGCAGTAGTGTGATACATAATTACCTACAACTACATAAAAGAAAGAAATATTTCCAAAAAGGCATGGGTTACCTACCAATCTAGAATTCTTTAGTAAAGAAGAATTATCATTCTTTAGCAGGAGGAAGGTAAGAGTGTCCAGAATATATTAATAATTTCTCAGATTGACATCAGAGGAAAACTGACGATTTTTCACAAATGCTTCTTATTTAGTGGTAACTGACCTGTTGGACAGACCCTGGGACACCTACTTTCACTGCTCAAGCCCTTATCTATTAAATAATAGCATTGATCAGATGCTAAGTACTAAACAAGGATGTGCCATGCCATTTTGATTTGGAAAAATTCACGTTTCACGTTAAACCAGGCTAAGGAGCCTCAAAGATTTCTGAAAACCTTCTGTTCAAGTTGCCAACAGCTCAGGACCCAGTGGATAAACATCCTTCTGTCCTCAAAAGCAAGCACCTACCCAGCTCCCATTTGAGAACTATAACATAAAACCATTATCTTCTATGCTTTAAAACATTCTATTCATCAATCTTTATCAGGGTCCTTGACACAAGTTTCTTTTTCATTCTGTCCTTCCTTTTAGGACAAAATGCTCTTCTAATTCCTAACCTACTGAAAATGCCATAAATCAATGCATAGTCTTCAAAGAGACTCATATAGACACATTAGACTTCTATTATTCAGATCTACCACACCAACCATAAAAAAAGAAATTATTTAACAGGCATCATTTTTAGTTGTACTGGGAAAAACTCAGTTTAGTTCCGTTTTTCTTCCTATAAAGCTTCGTCATTTACTGGAACATAATATGATTCAACCATCTGTGATAGGCTAGTATTGATTTCCATATCTTCAATAGCACATTTAAAATCAACAAGCTTTAAAATGTTTAATTTCTAGTGATTCAATGGATTTTTTTTTTTTGCTAATACCAGAAAGTTATTTTTAATAAATTAGGGTATTTTGACATTTCACAATATAGTTTCTCGACTTGAAGAGAAATTATCATTTAAATATTTTGCAGTGTAAGAAGTCTCAGGATTATCTACTTCAGACAACCCTGCAATATCAATACTTGTTAGAGAAAGTCTTGCACTGTACTTCCTAGCACGGAAATGACTATCCTATGAGCAGGACATGCCTCTCCACAAAACCATTGATCCTGCCTGACCTAATTCCTCCCTGGGGCCAGGAAATGATTCTGTTTTCTATGAACACTACTTGGAATTCTCTGGAACACTGAGGGCCACAGACTAAACAGAATCAAATTAAGTGAAGTGAATATAAAGTAGAGTACATTTCCCCGGTAGGGTGACCATCTGTTGCAGTTTGTCTTGGCCATCCAGTTTAACTTGATTGCTCCAATGTAATAATTAGTAACATCCCCTTTCACTCTCAAAAGTGGCCTAGTTTAGGAGACAAGTTATATGGTTACCCTCTTCAACGGGGACTACAAAGACTCTATTCACTTACTTCTTGGAGGGTGCTAACTACGTGGACCCCCAGATTCCAAATGTTTGTAAGTGTATTTCACCAAGTAAGAGGTGAAATACCTGCCTTCATTTCTGAGCGGGCCAAGAAGATCTGTGAAACAGAAATATAAGTGTCCCAGTAGAAAATATTGATGCCTTAGAAAGTACTATTGTGGTTGATTCATATTCACTTTTCATTTTCATGCTTTTCTGAAACAGTGCTTCTATGTGAGTTACAACAAATTAATAAGAAAAAGCAAATAACTATGAAAAATATTTTGGCGGAACTAATGGGTCTGTCTAAATATTACTTTCAGTAGCTTTTTACTGTTCATGTTATAGATAAGCATACCCATTTGGGTTAACACTATGAAAATGCCTACATTCCTAGCTAAGCCATCTAGATAATCAAGCAATTACCTCATGATTTTAATCAATGTTGAGATCAAGATAGAAAGTTCAGACTCCCAAACATCTCCTGTTTTACAATCTTAGGAATATTTGACTGAATTCTCTGAACAAATACTTCAACTCTACTTTTCATCTTGTCAATATAATCATAACGACTGTGATTACAAATAATGTGACTACTTTTATGAGTCACTCTAAAAATAATCAAAGTAGTTGACATTCATGTCATAAACAAGGACACTTTACATTTAGACAAAGCTAGATATGATTTTCTCAAGCGAAAAAGACTTTGACCATTTACTTGGGTCAGACTGCCTCCCTTTAGTCTGTTCTCCACACAGCAGAGAGACTAATCCTTTAAAAATGCCAATCAGATCATGCCACTGCATGGCTGAAAACCCTCCATTCATTGGCTTGCCATCCCACTGAAATAAAATACAAAGTCCTTACTATGACCCAAAAGGCTCTGCAAACCTCTCAGACCTAACCTCCTACCTCAGTTTTCTTCCTTCAGTAAGGTCCAACAAGCTGTCCTCCTGCAATTCCTTAAACTCACTTAATAGCATATCCATCTCAGGTTTGCATTTGTTATTCCTTTGGTGTAAATTGCCCTCCTCCCAGATACTAGTATGGCTCTCTTCCTCCCTCGCTTAACTTAGGAGTCTGCTCAAGTATCTTCCCGTTAGAGAGGTTTACAGTGAATATTCCACCTAAAATAGCAGTCACAGACCCCACCGTCACTCTATACATCCTTTGCTACTTTATTTATATTCATAGCACTTCTGATTCATAACATGGCATTATATGTTACATAACTGTTAATTATCTGCTCTAACCACTAAATGTAAGCTCCACGAGGGCAGGAATTTTATCTCTTTTGTTCAATTATGTCTCTTTAGTGTTGACCAATGCCCATTAAATGAATGTTTCTAAGGCCTACATTATCAATAAATTGATTAAATTAAATATAACCTGATGATCTAAAACTAAATTCAAAATTTGTGTCAAAATGCTTTGACTTCTGAATCAGAAGTCCACAACTTCCCCATTGTACATGAGCTCTAAATTAATTTCCCCTGAAAAGCATATTTCATGCAGTGTTGGTAAGAGTGTAAATATACACAAACCCCTTGGGAGAGAAATTTGGCGGTATATTAAAACTAAAAATAACGATAATAACAACGTACATTGACCCAATATTCCCACTTCTAGCTATCTATTCTACAAGAATAAACACAAAAGTGTATAATGGTATGTGTGCAAGGATATTCATTATAGCATTTTGAATTTTCAAGCTTGTGTTATTTCTGTAATTAAAAAAAAAAGCTAAAAAAAAAAGTTTACATTCCCCAGAAAGCAATGTCAAAGCATCTGCTGAGGAAAGCAGATCATAATTTTATTGAATGTGAGATATCGAAGGGTAATGCTGAGCAACGGGACTGCTAATCACCTTGCTTAACCTGGGAGGTCTCACAGTGTCTGCCATACCCACAAGTCCCAACCTAGCCACAATTGACTGGACCTAGGAAGGACACCTACTCCAAAGGCCACTGAACAACTGGTTGACCAGCAGCCTGTCAGGAGGACAGATTCTAGATCTCTACCTCAAAGGGGCACACTAAGATTTATCACAGGTAGTCTAAACATGAGGCATACCCAAGGAAGCAGAAGTTGGCAATGGGGCAAAAGCCAACTTAAACACAGACAAGACAGGCAAAAGCCACGTGCCAGCAGGGGGCACAAGTGAGCAGACCCGGAAGTCCTGCTGTCCAGCCATGCCTGTTCATCAGTGAGGCGAGGCTGACCCTAGGCTCCTACCACCCTTCCTTCCTCAGGTATCTTTAAAGTTAAGCGCTCTTTAAACTTTGTTTTACTATGTATCTGTTATTCACAACCTGGAAGAGTTTAACAGAACATTAAACTGAGGATTGGATTAAGCTTTTAATAGGCCTAAACTCTGAAGAGATTATAGTTCCCTCTCTATTCTCTAATTACGTGTAATTCAAAATAAAAATACTATGAAACCTACAGTAAGTGTAAGCAAGTCCTGATACACGAGATTTTTTTCTTTGATCATTTAATAAAATATCAAATTTTTCCCCCTCTAAAATTTCTAGTGACCTACATTTGTACTTAGCTTGCCTACGAGGTAATCCAGTATTACCGAAGGTAAAGGTGGGACTGGAAAGTCCACTTCACAGACCAAAGCACCTAGCCTACTACAAGTTAGGTCACCAATATGCTTCCAGTGGTAGACAGACAATATATTTTTACAACTGTTTTTTATATATTCTGGCATTTTTTAAAAATGGGTCACAGAGAAAAGAAATAAGCACATCAGTAAATAATATTTTATCCCTTAAATGTCACTTAATGTTTTTAATACTTTTAGAAAATTATTATAGGAATATATTCAATTATTAATTTAAAGCCCAGGAAGGCTAGGATCTTTAGGAACCAAAGTTTCAGAGGAATGACATTTTTAGTTTTCTTTAAAACACCAAGTGCAAAAAAGTTTTTTTTTCCTAATCAATTACCAAATAGTTTTTAGAAGCCATATAATAGGAAAGTCTTGCTACTTCCATTCTTTATGTTATTCATTGCTCCATGATAGAGCTGTAGTGAAGGGGGATACAGAGGGACATATGTCCAAAGTCTCAATTTGCAGGATTAGAACAAAGAAGCTAGACTTTACACATGGGGGTCACAGCAAAGAAGGGGTAAATTACTACGTCTCCATCTGCTTTTCCCTCACTCCCCATGAACCAATAACCCTCATTCTAGCTAAGCCTCTGCTCTGTGAACCTAACATTTACGTTTACTGAAGAAAGAAACAACCCAGCCTTTTTCTCAGAGAAATCTTGTTGTAGGATTTCCCATGGCACAGTTTTTTATGTCTGACTAAGCTTTGCAACGTCACATTGTTGACTGTTCAGCTAGTGACCAATAATGATATGTCTGGATTAAAGCTGTGTTCTCTTTGGATTATAATGTAACATGGATCCCTTGGCATTCTTAATCCTACAAGATGAAATTTTTGCCAGCTTTGTTGACTGATTCTTTTGCTTTCTTAAATAGCTTTATTGAGATGTAATTCATATAACATATAATTTACTCATTTAAATCATACAACTCATTATTTTTAATACAGTCATGTGCCACATAACAACGTTTCAGTAAACAACAGTGATGCCCATAAGACATTCCTTAGACACTGGTCCCATAAGATTCACACCATACAGCCTGGTGTGTAGTAGACTATACCATCGAGGCTTGTGAAGTACACTCTACGATGTTCACACAACCACGAAATCACCTAATGACGCATTTCTCAGAACGTATCCCTGTGGTTAACCCATGCATGACCACATATTCACAGAGTTGTGCAACTATCACCACAATCTATTTTGGAATGTTTTCACATCCCCTAAAAAAACGCACCGTACCCATTGTACCTATTAACAGAATCTCCCATCTCCCCTCCTCTATGCCCCTGGAAACAATTATCTATTTTCTGTCTTTATGAATTTGCCTAATTCTGGACATTTCATATAAATATAATCATATGATATGCTGTCTTTTGTGACTGGCTTCTTTCATTTAACATAATGCTTTCAAGTTTGCTGATTCATTCTTTGAATGGGATTTGCATCATATCCACACAAACTGTTTTCCAAATATTAAAAGCACATTTTGCATATTCATCGATGGACAGCAAATGGTTTTCCAAATTTATTGCTCTTCCCAATCTCCTACTGAAATCAGAAGCTAGACAGGCTCTTGAAAATAAAAAAAAAAAACAAAGTCATCAGGTTCTGAAAATTTACACTGCATATCCTACAGGAAATGAAAACTAAGCTTTCATATTAATACACGTAGACTTAACTAAAATCACATTATTATACACACACACATTCATTCTCCCCAAAATCCTCATTCTATTTAAAGAATCAAAATCAAAGAACCTGTTATAACTCAAAATATAAACATTTGAACATAAAACAAGCAAATGCACCAAACGAACAGACACTTTACCCAAGAAGATGTATGAATGGCAAATAAGCACATAGAAAGTTTTGATCTCAAAGAACCCCACAAACGGTCTTGGGAACTCCCAGCGATCTCCTTGGGCCATCCTTTGAGCACTGCTAGACTAGGTTCTGTTCTAAAATCAACTGAGGTTCATCTTAATGAGGTTGCTTAATCTCTACTGTCATTAATACAGATACTTTAGGATCAAACCTTTTGGGAAATCAGGATCAGAAAACTTTCTGAAGCATTTTGACTCTCACATTGTATAGACTTGGCTCTAACTTATTGAAAGTAAGCAATCAAATGAGATATATCATATTATATCAAAACTTACTTGTTGAATCTCAAACATTGTTCTAGATTTATCAGCAAGTAGAATAAATAAGACATTACTACACATTGTTAACACACCTAATTGTTACAATGTTATTTTCTAAAGCTACTATTTTTGTCTCTGATTCAGAAGCTGCGGTTTCACATCCTTTCCTGTTTTCCCCCATCTCTACTACTATAAAATCTCCCCCTTAGTGTCTGCATTTGCTTCTAAAATAATAAAATGTCCTTGAATTTTTCTAAAATGAACACTGACATCATAATCTAAAATAATCATGCTAATTTTAATATCTGGAAGACAATGATCTAATGGTCATTTTAGAAAATGTGATTAATTTCAATTTAATTAATATTTATTTCTTCCGTGGCTCTCAGTTAAAGGCTAACAATATGATCAGTAAATCTATGTATGCCTTACATCCTGAAATGGTTGATGATACTAAAGATGTACCAGTTCATTTGGAATGTCTCTAAAGCTTTAGTCCTCTTTGAATTGAGATGTACTTCCCATGTAATGTGATTTAAGACTCAACAAAATCTAGATATTTATAAGTTAAACTCAAAAACAACAGTTTAAGTACTTACTTTACAATATCTCCTTCAAGAGCAATCACTCTCTTAATGATCTTCTGTTCTGGGTTTTTAGGGGACCTGGAATAAGAGGAAGTTATATAATCAGTTATGTCTCTGTTGTTTCAAGAAAATGAAATTCTACAACGAAATGGGATATATTAAAGTCATTACACAATCCTTTGTGCTCATGATATGACATCCATCCTACTTAGGTCCCAAGTGATATGGAGCTACTATTGAAATAATTCCCATTTTAAACTTCTGAGGGAGAAGAAGCCATGCTGAAACTTTACAAAAATAAAAATACAGAGGGATAAAGAATTTGATTATTAAAGCTAAGTACTTGCAGAAAAGAGGATTCATACAAAAGAAAATGATTAGACATTTCTTTAAAACAATAACATACTTAAGTTTCTGTATTTCATTTAAAATAAACAGAGGAGTTTGATTTAAATCTTCAAGAAAACACTGAAGACGAGAGACATTTTTTGAAAAAATCAAGAATTAGGAAATTCTTTTAAACTACATTTAAGTTTAGCCATTTAAAGATTACGTAATTCAGAGTGCTAAAACAAGCCTATTGACAGTTGAAATTGATACATTCTGGTATACTAAAAGCAGACATCATTTATTTCAAGCTATGATGAATAGCGTATGGTAAATGTTTACTTAAAGTGATACTATTTACTCTGAATAACTATTCCTCCCCTCCCTCTCTTCCTTTTTTCTTCCCTCCTGCCTTTCCCTCCCCATTCTATCTCTGGAATCTCTCACTCTGGGGGAAGTACTGCCTATCCTCAGCAGCCCTACTGACAAACTCATTTGGTGTGGAACTAAGGTCTGCCAATTGCCACGCAAATGAGCTTAGAAGGAAATCCTTCAGCACCAGTCAAGTCTTTAGAGACTGCAGCTCTGGCCAACAGCTTACTGCAACCTCATGAGAGACCCTGAGAGAGACCACCCACTTAAGCTACTTCTGGCTTCCCGATCCTTAGAAATCTGGGAGATAACAAATGTTTGTTGTTTTAAGCTGCTAGAGGTTGAGGTAATTTGTTACACAGCAATGCATAACTCAATCTTAATACGTCCAATTTCCTGCCAATAACATTTTAAATCTTTTGATTTAACGGATCTGTTTCAAGGAACATCTCATCCATCACATAAATGATCATTTAACATGCATTTGAAAATCAGGGAGGGATAAAAATATTTTCAATTCAAGTCACATTTTGAATTAATTACTTTTTTAAAGGAAGGTAAATGCACAAACTAAAAAGATTAAATATACTCAAAATTTAATGCTTCATCAAAGGGAACATGTAGTTTCCATAAGATTTATATTTCATATTATATCTTGCAGAGAAAATGAACTCTTCTAAACCATTTGCATCTATGTACTTGTGACAGCCACAATCTTTCACTAAATCAATTATTCATATTCTTTATTTTAAAAGGAAATTTGATCATAGTTTGTGACTGAACTGTCCCCTTCTCTGAACGGACTAAACATTATATTTCTATAATTTTAACGTCATTTATGTTGTATGGGAGGAAGAACTATTCCTCTACCCTCTAGGTCCTTCTGGTCTAAGAATTAGATTGACAAGAGAGAATAACAGGAGAAAATCAAACATAGTTTAATAACATGTACACATGGGAGAAACTCAGGAAACTGAGTAACTCACCAAGATGGTTTACATACCATCTTTAAATACCATGTCAGCTAGAGACAAAGGAGGATGTGGGGGGTAGTAGTTTGGGACTTCAAAGAGGAGGAAGACAATTTACATGGAGAAGGAAAAGCAAATGTTTGATAAACTAATGTTTCTGGGCCATCTATAGACAATGCAACCTGAGAGAGAGAACTTTGATAAGAATGGGCTTAGCAAGGATCCTCACAGTCTACCATATCCAGAGTTATCTGTGTGATGGTCTGGCTTAAGGACACGCCTTGTATCTTAAATCCTTTTAGGCAATTAGGGGATAGGTCGAAGTATTTTCAGAGTCATTTGTTCTCAAAAATAATCAAACTAAAGAAACATATTTTGGGATGGGAGACACAATTCGGATCCCCTACAATGTACAGCAAGAGTGAGGGATTTGGGCACATTCAAGCTGATGAAATTCATGTCCTCTGTGCAGGGCTACTTACAGACCTTTAGAAAATTTCCTTTCAACGTCACTCCATTTAGACAATGAGACATGTATAAAATAATATTCAACCTCAGCGATCACCAAAGAATTGCATATTAAAACAATAGGGTACCATTTTCCTATTATATTTCCAAAGAAATAACAATAATAATAATAATAATAATACAGTTTGTTGTTAAGGGTTTAGGGACATGGGTACTCTGTATATAAAGTGCGTAGTCATGTAACATGCAACACACCTTTCTGTAAATATGTCAAGATTTTGTATTCTCTTTAACACAACAATTAAAGTTTTAGGAATATAACCTAATGATATGACTATAGATGTATAAAAAATTTTAGTTACATTTTTCTAAAAAGATCGAGAAGAATAGATTCGTTAAATAAATTATAGTCCATCTACATAATAAATTGTTTTCCAGTCCTTAAAAATGATATGATAAAATAATTTTTAATGATGTGGAAACATCAACAGAATGTATAGATTGAAAATGCACGTTAAAAAATATTATGTGTACCATGACTTGCATCTGTAATTACATAGAGAAAACGTACATGTAATTATACTGGGAAAAATCAGGAAGGATATAAAACAATAGTAGGGAGAGTTCTGCATGTGATAAAACACATGCCTGGATCTTTGGTTCAGATTACTGGGAAGCCCATTAGCAGATGACAACTGTTTATGCCATATGACATTACCCAAGAGGAAATTCTCCAAGACAGGGGTGAAATCTGAACTAATTACCAAGTTCCTCTACCTAATATTGATGCGATATTAACATTAATGAAATAATATAATAAGCAACCCTTGTCAGCATAAAACAATACTTTATGCCAACAACATTTAAGCTTTTGAGACACTCGCAAAGTATTTTATATTTTAAAATAATCTATATTTTAAGATCATGAGGCAAAAGAGAATATGCAAAGTGAGCTATCTATATAATTAAAGTCTTATGAATTACCACTTCAAATATATCTATAAATTTTAATGTAATATTAAACTCATGAATCTAATCAAATGATTCAAAATGAAAAAAAAAAGCTATTACTAACATTAATCCCATTACCACTTAAAATCTATATCTATATTTTAATCATTAGGCTGTTGAATGCATTACTTTGATGTAAGTAGGAGTGGTATGAGAGTTATTACAGATTTACATTGTGAAAGTCATTGAACTCCCCTTTGTCTAAATTTCCTTGGCCACTTGCCTATCTCCTAGGAAGTGTGAAGAATAACAAGTGAAGGATTATGCCTTACTTTGGGGATACAACGTATGCTGCCTAATAAATACTAAAATTTGCATTTAAATTTGTAATTTTAGTGTTTTCATAATAAGCATTGTTTTACAGTATTTACTTCTGGAGCCCGGATTTTAAGCATTCTGTTTTATGCCAATGATTTAATTAGGCAAAACTTCTCCAGAGGCTTGGACAAAATGCCCAGAATTGTCTCTGTACTGTGTGGGTCTCAGCAGATCAGTTTGATGTGGCAGAATTTGTCTCTAATAGAATGGTGTGGGGACGGAAGCAGGGTCTAGCATAGTCATAATAAGATTTCTATGACACTTAATGCTCTTCCTCTTGAATTTTATTTCCTATCTTGATAGAAATGTTGCTGTTTTTACCCTGTCACAGGTCAAACAGAGCCATGTCTTATGTCTCATAATTTCTGTAACTGATTTCATGTTCTTACAAGTTTCCAAAAAGTCCTGATTTTGATCCTGTCTGGATCACTGGGGAAGTACTTTGAATACTCAAAAGAGGCCCTCTTGTGTTTTGTAGGGATGAGGAGATTAGCAACCAAATGTGCCACCCTCTCTGTTTCTGAGCCAACACTCACCCTCATGTTATATTTAGACCTCAACATTGTGCGTAGGCTCTCTCATTCTTCTCCCATTTACAGTAAAATCTAAAACCTCCCTCTTTGGATTGTGTAGATTTTTATATTTACATGGTTCAGGATTAGCCTAGATTATCACAGACTTAATCTCAGGATTAGAAGTCAGTTTAGCCATAGTCTAACATAAATACTGATCCCTCAAAAACACCACAGTTTATTGGACACTAATGATATTGCATATATCACAGTGGGGTCTAATTTTCATTCTTCATTAATGAGGTAAAAGTAAGAACTAATATTCTCGGAATGTCTTACATTAGGTAGGCTATTTTCACTGTCCTAAAGATGGTCATGCCTTAAACCATATAACTTTACATCATCATCATAAAAAAAAAGTAAGTATTGTTAATCTTCAAATAAAGATACAGAATGAAAAGTCCACTCAACACAGTTATAAAAAGTCATATTAAAAAAAGTCATATCCAATGAGAGCTTTCCTCCTCCATTTTTTTTCTTTTTTTTTAATTTTAGAAAATGTTGCCTGGGTTTGACATGGTTTTCATAGATGGTTAGAGCTAGAAAAGGCCTATGAGTGTATCTCGCCCATTCTCCATGGCCTCCGTGCTTCTATTTGGTCCTCTTGAGCCCTGCAAGTGCGTGGACTGGGGTACGAGGGAGATGGAGTCGGCTGTCACTGTTTCACCTCTGCTACAGTGCACTGCTCACTATAGGCATGCTCCATAACCAATCGGGGTCTCATCTTCAGGGAGATAAGCTCCCTGAGAGGTCCTAAACCAGAAGCCAGACAATCACATGTAGCTTGTAGAAATGTTTTGTTTGGTCCATTCATAATCATTTTTTTCAAATCTTGAGCTAGCCATGTGAATAGGAGATATAACAATTCTGATTTCTTGCTCCTCTTGAAAAAATAGGAAGATTTGGCAACCCCAGGCCCACATTCTCACATGAAAAGAGTCCACTGGAGCTGAGATGCAGATGCTGAAGATTTGTCACAGTCCCAACAGCTTGTTTCACAAATGTCTAGTGCCTGAGGGCATGGTAGTTTGGAGCCTCTATAAGTATTCTACCTCTAGCATCATATAACTACTGAGAGGACGTGTATGAAAGCTCTACAAAGGGACCTAGCACATAGTAGGTATTCAGTAAATTTTATAGCCATCTCTTCCTAAAAAACATTCATAAAGGAGACCAATTAACTAGGCCCAAGCAAATAGTTACAATCCTTTTTCTAGACTCTCATAGATAGAATATTTATTTCAAAAACCCTCTAATAAAAAGATTTTCAGAATCTGTTGTATTAGAGGGCAAGAAAGGCATTTTAAGGAGTTCATCAAGTTTTATTACACAATTAGCTAAAAAAACATTAAAACTAAATATAACTATTCATATTAGAAAGTCACAGGTTAGCTTTAAATTAAATGGGTATTATCTGTAAAATCAAAATAAAAATGAGTGATTTTCAGCATTGGATTCTGTATATTTGCTCCACTATCAGTAGTGTGAACTTTGTGCACACAGCTCCATTTTTAATGATTCATTTTTTAAATTCAATGCAGTTTTATTAATTAGTACTCACAAAACTTTTTACTTAGGTTAGTATTTCAGCTATATTTTTGCCCGTTGCAGACTTCTCTTCTATCATATGAATCTTTTAAACTTAAACAAAAGAAACTATAGTAGCCAGCCCTATGGCCAAATGGTTAAGTTTGTGCACTCGCTTCAGGGGCCCAGGGTTTCATCGGTTCAGATCCTGGGTGTGGACATAACACCGCTCATCAGGCCATGCTGAGGCAGCATCCCACACAGCACAACCAGAAGGACCTACAACTAGAATATACAGCTACTTACTGGGGAGTTTTGGGGAGAAGAAGAAGAAAAAAAAAGATTGGCAACAGATGTTAGCTCAGGTGCCAATCTTTAAAAAAAAAAAAAAGTATATGAGTTTGATACAAATTCTGTGTACAACAGATGGAAGTATTATTTTAAAAAAATATATAGACTGTTGATGCTCTCTGGGATCATTCTTGAAATGAACACACAAGTATGGAGCCTTTAACTTCAGACATACTTTCAGAAAATGATATACATGTTTTTGGATCCATTTGTTTTTCAGAAAATTATATATATCAATCAATCCCTAACAATCACTTTTGACCTGATATCTCAGAAAATGTTCCAATCCAAGGGCCTCATTATTAGCGAAGAGAATTACAGATGAGGTGTCAAGAACCCAGATTAATGCTTCAAATATGTCTTCTATAATATCTTATTTTCTTAGATAGGGAAGAGGTCTTGGGGGAAGGGAGATCCTGGGAAAGACACCACAGGCAGAGACAAAGGATTGTTATGAGCATAGACAACCTTAAAAGGAAGTGAATACAATTTTAGAGGACCAGGGCTAATGCTTGAGGGTAGGCTCATTTTGTGGGGTGGTGATGGGGTAGGAAAGAGATGGTTTATCTACTTTGGCTATTCTTTCAAAGCATACTCTGCCTGAATCAGGCTACTGAGTAGCAGCAATAGAATCTTTCAGAGAACCCAAGAGATTCCAGTCAGGATTCTAGTGATCTAAGAATGTGGCGGCAGGTACAACAAACATGTTTCAGATTTATCACCTACAATCCCTTATACAAGTAAATGTATTTTAATAGTACTTATGAAACAACAAAAGCCTGAACTTTAAAGAATTAAAGTGTTGTTTATTAATAAAAATTTTTTTTTCTTGGTTAAATCTAAGAGTTGTTCCATTGTCACTAACTATGATTAGAAGAATTTAATAAGCAAATAGTGACAACTGGTCTTGTTACTAAATCAGCCTTGATTATGTAAAATCAATTAAATGTGTATTATGACTAACTTCTGTAATTGAAAAAAGCTGAAATAGTTTTATAATTGAGTGTTTTGATTCTGAAAAATAAATGTCTTAACTATGAAAAATCTAAGGAATTTAGAATAACCATCACAATGAGTTAATTTCTACCAATGTTTATTAATTCAAGCATTTCAAAACATAGAATATTGTAATCATCAGGTAGTGAACATAATTACAATTATTCCTCACTGTCTAAAATAGTTGTATGTAAATTAATATATAGAGAATATATATAAAATATATAATACATATGCAATACATATGTGTGTATATATATTCTATCACACAATATGGAATCATGCTGTCTAAAGAAGTTCCTTTGACCTATAAAGAAACTTCCGGACTGAAAAATACATCCCCTGATTTACTTATTTTGTAAATCTGGGTTTTCACACATTGAATATGCTTGAAGTTGAACAT
This sequence comes from Equus quagga, assembly GCF_021613505.1. Classification (NCBI taxonomy): domain Eukaryota; kingdom Metazoa; phylum Chordata; class Mammalia; order Perissodactyla; family Equidae; genus Equus; species Equus quagga. Next base: position 93,727,096 of record NC_060274.1, read on the forward strand.
ATCTGTGGAACTGGAGGAGATGAATACTTAACATAAATGTAAATACTAACTATTCTTTCAATATAGACTCCCAAAGTGCAGACCTTCATACAGAAGTACTACTATCTGTTCCCAAAGCAGGACAAGCACTCAGGAGTGTCTGAGTTGTTTTTACTGTAGTCAAGATAGGTTTTGCCCCTTTATCCACACTATCTCACTGAGTATGCCTCTGCAACAGAGTATCATTTAAACCGTGGAATAAAACAAGATTAACTGGTCTTCAAAGGAATTAAAACCAACAATCTAGCCTCAACCCTAAATGCTACAATTAAGCTAACTGGCATTATATTTTGAGCTTCAACTAAGTTAGGAAACAGTGCCACATATTTTTGGTAGGCTTGAAGAATATACAAACAAAAAACAGCCAGAAAGTGCAAGCTATTGATATTTTCTATATCAAGCCATGTCCATATCCATCAGTATAGTATAGAAAAGACAGACCAACTGAAATGCAAAAATGAATACTACTAGGATGTAAGAGCTGAAGTGAGGACACTTATGCCAATGCCCATGCAAGAGGATAGTAGTATCTGCAGTCACCTGGAGAACACTATTGGAGGAATGGCACAAGGGCCAGCCTGTCTCTAACACAGCCCACTTGCCAGCTTGCCATGATGGTGGTCACACTGTGGGATGTCAGATGCCAAGTTTAGGGCAGGAGGTATCTTGGTAAAAGTGAGGAGAGTGAGAACAAAGGCAGTCTTGACCATTTTACCTGGAGCCAGCATTTAACCTCTACCCACTTTTTCATCCATAATTAATTTCTAACCAGGCAAATGTCTGAAAAAAAGACAAGAGGCAGAATTATTACCCTTATAAATATAAAAATGACTGTTTTATCTATGGCAAATTAAGCCTTTGATGTCTGCCAAATTTTGTTTAACAGGTGATTGCGATGGACAGAAGCTATTAAATTCACAGGTGCCCACCAGAGCTGTGCGCTCTAAACAACATGGCCGGATTATCTTCAATGTAACTTTCCGTGGTCAGATAAAAATGTGAGATATAAGTTGATGTGCCAACCCCTAGCCCTTTTATTTCATCACTATGGTTACTAGATGACATTTTTCAAGGTCAGGAAATAGATAATAAAGAGTCAGATGGGAATGGGGGCATTTCAGTGGTTGCTAGCATGGAGGTGGGGGATGGGAGGACCTTTATGACTCAGAACCATACACGCCAACATATCTCTCAATGGATACCAGCGTAGAGAAATGGCAACTGAGATTCAGGTGTCCCTCCTCTGATGTTATCACACCGTAAACCCTCCAGAGCTTAGATGATATTCTGACAATATGTGAACCATAAATGACAATTTGCCTTGAATTGCCTCAGAAAGCTCTTAAGTTTACCTCGATTTGAAAAGAATAATGTTACTCTTGCAATAAGAAACTTAAATTCAGTAATGACAAAATAAGTTATACATTTTTGCATACATAATTTGTATGGCCTGAGAATTTGTACCTATTTCATTGTATATATCTGCAGATTAATATGCTCTCTAGTGACTGTGGTGACATGCATTATTAATTTTTCAACTGTGCTACTGGATTCAAAATTTTCTAGTAAAATTGAGTTAGGTAGATGTGTGAGGGCAAGTGAGATTCCACAAGATCACTGAAACTATCCTAATTTCTATAAAATGCTCAATCTCCTGGAGAATGTTGACAGTGTGGAGGTTAGAATGTAAGTAGAGTATGAAGCATCTTGGCTCATTTCTGTTCTAACCCTGTTGAACTTATTGATTTTTAAAACATATTACTATTGTTTTGTGGAAGAGTTCTCAGCTAGGTTCCAATAGCTATACACAATTTGCTCCCTTGAAAATGTCAAATTTATGCCCCAATAGTAGACTGAATAGTATCAGCAAATTGTCTTCAGAAAAAAGTACATGAGGTTTGGGATTTTACAAAATCAACTGCAACTGGTCACCTCGGAAAGCAGGATTATCATTTACTTGCTCAGCTCAACAACCACTTATATAGCTCTGGTTGCTAAGTTATCGGACACTTTTTCTATATATTTTATTTTCTGCTATTTATACTGTAATAACCTGTTACTGTGATAGTTTATCAATGCTCTAAACTAAATAATACTAAGATTAGATTAAGTGTCTAACCCTGTCCTTAATGGTATACATTTGTTCCTAGGTCTCCTAGTATTAGCTTCTTCCTCTCGGCTGGACGGAGTACACGGAGCTACAGAGAGTAGGGGAAGAGTATAATGTCTGAGAAGCTAGAAGGGCTTAAATTTAGAAAGGGTTTTAGTGGCCAAGAATAAACATCTTTTGGTGAAAGGAGGCAAGTTGAGAATGGCAAAAAATTTGGTGAGGAGTTGAAAAGAATTGTGAGAGACTACAAGGGAACTTTGGGGCAATAGAAGGAAAATGGAGGATGTTTCCAGGGACTAAGAGAAGTTATCTTATTAGGGTAAACCAAGCCACAGAAGTACAGAGCAGTGACTAGAGAGAAACACAGCCAGGTAACAGAGAGTATGGTGCCAGTGGATTCACCAAAGAGGGCACAGAAGCACTGACTACTCCACTTGTAGACAGAAGACCCTTGCAATTGCTACATTTTGTTTCTAGCAATTTAACAGAGCCTCAGAATCAGAGAAAGTTGGTTATGTTGTTGTTATAAGCTTGTGATTGTCCTTTCCCTTGCTCGATTATCTTGGAAAAATTTTATTCTTTGTAAGAAAATTCAGAGGTCAAAATATTCCTAGTTGAAAGTGTTCTCCATATAAAACATCACAGGAATCCCTGTCCAAAAATCACAGGCATCTCAACCTGTGATGCATCTTTTCAAGAAGCTAATGATTGTCTGGGTATTTTTAGTTGACTGTACACAGACAGTAACAATTATAACATGTGTTCAGGTATGTCTTTTTTATAAAAACTGAGTATGTTGAGGCTACAATTTGCCAGATGATTTACCCCTTTCTATCATTCTTTAGTATACACATACTATAGATATTTTACTTTCCCAGTCTATACTGTAGATACTTTTTTTTTTCCTAGTCTATAAAATTTTATTTCAAATAATGGGTACCCACTTAAGATGGAACATGCAATTTCTACCAATACATGTTGTTCCTTGCAGGATGTCACCTTAATTTTAGGTTGAAAGACATTGATTAATGTGAGAAAGCTCACCTGTTTTTCTGAGCATTGGTCCTCTACTTCTGTACACACACAAAATGGACACTAATGCCTACAGATGTCATGTTGATGCTCTTCGGGAGCAGTACATGTCACAGGCTCTGAAACCACTCTACAGCTCAAAACAGCTTTCCTCAAAATCAGAACGCAGCAAGAGATTATTAAGTCAAAATGGGAGCAAACCCTCATCTTCATGTGTGCGGGAAATTCATAGCGGACCTGATTTCCATACGGTTCCCACAGCTGAAGCTTAATGAGTCTCTCCCAGACACAGGTATAACCACTCGCAATCCTCAATACCTCCACAATGGAGTAAAACAAGGCCAAAAAGAATTAGGAGAAATAATCTCCAAGTGGTCTTACATGCCTGCAGGTTAAATGCATGGAGGCTTTGATTTAAATAAAAGCAGATTCTGAGAAACATATGCTCACCACCCACCATTCTTCAACTAAATGGTGGAAACTTATGAGTTTCTTTTTACTGTAGCATGAGAGCTTTGCCAAGAGACAGGAGCACAAACATCAGTGATTAAGAAAGATCTCCCATATAAAAGATGTTTTCAGAGGTCTAATCTACCATAGAACGTAAGTTTATAGGCCATGGCATCATGTTTTCCACTCACCACGCTGAGAGATGTTGTGATTTATATAACATTATTAAACTCTATTTTGGATTTTTAAATAACTTATGCCTATTCCCTAAAATAAAATGCCTTTCTTGAAAAAATATAACAACATCACAAAAATATTTCTCACAAAAATCCTCTGATTCAGCTTCATTTTAAAATGTAGAGCCCCAAAGCACTGCTGATGCATACCGTGTCTCTCCCACCTTTTATCAGTTCCTTCTTGCCTCTCCATCTGTTGGCCTGTCCCTCCAGGCTGTTCACTGGCACTCGGATGCCTCCCTCTAATTCTTTATAGCACAATCCAAGAAATGTCATGGGTCTTTTCCAATTCTTCTTCCCAAAGATTGTCTTCCATGCCACCTCCTGTATATTTGGGACACCTATCCTTCTCAGATATCATTTTTCAATTAGATAATATGCAAATTTGCTTTCGGCCCTCTATTTTATAGACGCTTCCTGTTATATTGTTTCGTGTTATACATAGGAGGAAAACTTTCTAAACATCTCATTTTTACAATTGCAAGTCCCTAAATCCTTAGAATTCCAGGCTTTAAAGATTTAAATACAATATTCAGTGGAGTCTTATAATGAAGAAGCAGCTAATTCAAATGTTTCTGGAAAAGTCATATTTTTTTTTTTTTTTGAGGAAGATTAGCCCTGAGCTAACTGCTGCCAATCCTCCTCTTTTTGCTGAGGAAGACTGGCCCTGAGCTAACATCCATGCCCATCTTCCTCCACTTTATACATAGAACGCCTACCACAGCATGGCGTGCCAAGCTGTGCCATGTCCACACCCGGGATCTGAACTGGCGAGCCCTGGGCCGCTGAAGCAGAACATGCGCACTTAACCTTTGCGCCACTGGGCCAGCCCCCATATTTCATTTTTATTCACTTTTAATACATACAATTCTATCTACTCATAGTTACACTGATCTAATTGAATAATCAATATCCTACCGTAGAATTATTACTTACCAATTTAAAATAAACATGTAACATGATTTAGTAAAAGAAAAAGCAAGGAAATGGAACTCACAGGTTGAAATGCTACAGAACGAATGAGAAAACAAGTAAGGTAAATGACCATACTTGAATCTCTTATAGTATCTTTCAAACTATATCATACCCTTCTAAATTAAAATCTCATTTTAATTAGTTCCCAACAATCCAGTCTAATCACTTGCAAGTCAAAGACTCAGCTGTTTAGAATGCAGACGGTATCATTGCCGTGGCTATGTGTACTTGACCTCCTGCCTGTTAACAAAGAGACTCAATTAATTATTTGCTGTTTTGAGTGGCTATTTCACTTCACCTTCACCTTTCTTTAAGTGTTAAGAGGCTCAAGTGCTTTATCACCTTAACCTTAGCTTTGGAGAATGCATGCAGAATTTCTTAACTGCCAACTAATAAACCATCTTGATCCAGAAAGCTAATTTTGACGACCACAGCTCCTACATGTCTTATGCTAGAGTCAGCTGAAGTAACATATTGACCTGGTGACACATCATCTTCCAAGAGAGCCTATTCATTCTGAATGGCAGCTTTGGTGCTAAGCTATTCCCTTGACACAGCAGCACTACAATGGGTTGTATTCTCACAGTTACAGCGAAACAGTGGTTTCATCAGAAATCTTACCAAACACAAAAATGGAATGTTTTCAGGATAAACTGAAGGTGTGTAAATTAATAGTGTGCTGAGTTTTCCTATATACTCTTAATTACATTAAGCTCAGTAGTATAATCTCATATTTAAATCCTGAAACACCAAACCAGAAGAAGAAAATAGCCTTGAAGTAAATGTGAAAATGTTTTTTGCAATGTATAGGTACAGTAGAACTGATACCACCGAAGGTCTAAATGTGGAAAACCAGCCACAAAGCCAAAAGACAGAGTCTCGAATCCATCAAGAATCTTCCTAATTCTCTTGAATTCCTTTAATACTGATACCATGTAACATTTTAGACACTCCCATTTGCTTCATATTTGTTTATTTACAGATTAGTCCTGTCTCCACAAGAGACCATAAGATGTGAAAGCAGTGATTGTCTTAAGCTTCTCACTGAATCCACTCCCAAGTCAGTTACTGATGCTTAAAAAAAAAAGTATTTGATGATGATTAGGCTATAAGAAACATACCAAGATATCCCTACTAGGTATCTCATATAAGTGGAATCACACAACATTTGTCCTATCGTGTCTGGCTTATTTCATTTAGCATAATGTCTATAAGGTTTATCCATGTTGTTGCACGTATCTGAATCCCATACCTTAATTGCGATTTTCTTGACTGACACTAGTCATTATTTCATGAATATGCAATGTAATTTATCAACATCTTGGTATATTTCTTATGAACTAGTTTAAAAAATGGTAACTGAAACTTTGAAAAAACTCAAAACTCCTCAATTCTTTCCAAGAGAATTTGTACTGACATGAAAATAATTAATTCTGTAGTTTGTAGATCTTAGTCTGCAGATTAGTGGTTCTGAAACTTTAAAGTCTCGAGTTGAGCCCTGGGAATCTGGAATGCACATGTTAAAAAGCACCTAGGTGATACTGATGCTGGTGGTCCTGACCCACCTTTGATAGACATAGCTGGAACCCTCAGATGAAAATTCTGTGAAATTCACCATATTGGCTCCACACACATTCGATAAAAACATAAGCCATAAAGAAAAGCCATAAAATATTTCCAAAATGAACATGAAAAATAATACTTATTTTAAAATATGGACAAAATTCTAAACCAGTGGGAAAACAAACTTTCCTAGTAGAAAAAACTCCCAACTTTCTAATAATTTCATATTTAATTCAATCCGGAATTGGATCTACAATTAGTATGGAATAGCATAATTCAAGAAAGAGCAAGAGATCCCATTTCCAGGGTTTCTTAGAATATAAAAGCCTCACTCAGAACAGGCACAATGATGAGAAACTGTGATTTAACTGAAAGACTATGGCATTAGATACAGAAGAATTTATTTGTTACAGTCATTAATTCAGTCAACAAATATTTGTGGAATGATAACCAAGGTACCAGGCACTCTGCATGGTACTCATTTACAAAATAGACCTTATGGCAATTTCTGGCACTCAGTATTTTCAGGATCCAGGCTCAAATCCTGGCTGTATGACCTTGAGCGAGTCACTTACCTCTCTTAGCATCTATTTTTTCATGAGTAAAAAGTGAAGACCAACTGGTCCTGATGACACCCAAATGTTGTCGTAGAAATTAAATGAGCTATTAAACATAAGCTTCTGAGCATCTACTTTTTACAGAATGAATATCAGAATGAGATAATAAATTAGACTGGCGAGATCCAATGGTCCAATTCCTACTTTAAGTAGGAAAGAAGCTATAATTTCTGAAACGAAGACCACAAAATGAACTTCTCACTACAAAGATCACTAGGTAACATTCTGTGAGGTGTGTGTTGTGGTCTGTTAAACCAGGTAGCAATTCTGCCACCAAGTAGAAAGCTCAACTCTCCTTCCAGATAAATGTTCATAGCTTTTCTCTCTCTCCTTTCCTTCTTTCCTCTCTTCCTCCTTCCCTTCTTTCCTCTTTCTCTTTCTATCTTCTGCACTTCCTTCTTAGAATCTTCTTCATAAGACCTTTCTAATAAATGAAGATGTTGTAGATAGATTAAGCCATTTTTAGGCCCAGTAATTTGTTGATTATTTTCATTAGTTCATGAGCTGTTAAATTTGTAGCTAAATGTATTCTTACTGGGCAATTTAATTGCTCCAGTGAAATGCAAAAGTTCAATCAACCAATTTTGTGTGGAAAATGAAGGGAATCTAATTGTTCTATCTGTTATGTATTTTAATTGTTCCTCACTTAGAAACTAGGTAAAAAAATGAAAACAATGACATTGTATTTAAAATGTTCAGGAAATATAGCAAATAGTTCATAGAACATCCTTGAAAACAAGCACAAAGAGAGAAATTCAAGACCCAAGAGATATTCAGAATAAGCCACTAGAAAGTTAACAAATGACAGACATTTGTCCACTTTTTTGTCTCATATTCATTGTTTCAGTGTTTTCTTTCTAGAATAACGGACTATACCATTTATTAGTATATTTTCTAAGCATTTATTCTGTGTATTTTTAAATGCTCTAACTTAATTATGGTAATATTTTAAAAGAGTGAAATAATGGGTACAATAAGAAGGTCATGCCATTGACAAAGGAATATTTTCCAAAAAGCGCAAATCAGATTGTTAGAACTGAGACCAGGAGTATGAATACAAGACTCTTCACCTGTTATTCAGAACAGTATATTATAATTTCTCATGGTGGCCATTATTATTTGCAATGGAGTTTCAGTAAAAAAAAATCAATATAAAGAAATGTATAGGTAACACCATAGAAATTGATGGTGGCAGCTCAAAATTATTTTCATTCTTTCTAAAAAGTTGCATATCCCAAATAAATTTTGATATGAGATAAACAGATTAAACTGTTAACTGTTAAAAGAGACAAATCCTATTTAAAATAAGATTATCATCTACACTAAATATTCCACATTTTCATGTGAGAAAGAAAATATTATTTAATCCTAGTTTGAAGAGATTAACAATTGATACAAAGTCCCTGGAGAACCCTCCAGTCAATTTTCTGACTCTTTGATCTCTAAAATTCTTTGATAGATCTTTCTAGGCTGTATATCAAAAAACAAAAATCCTTCTTTTTAAAAAAAGAAAAATCTATTATTTTGCTAAATTCAAAACATTTTGTTTTAAAATCTTTGACTTTTAAAAGATAATTAGATGGGCCGGCCCCGTGGTGGTGGAGTGGTTGAGTTCTCGTGCTCCGCTTTGGCTGCCCAGGGTTTTGCCAGTTTGGATCCTGGGCACAGACATGGCACCAGTCATCAAGTCATGCTGAGACAGCATTCCACATGACACAACTAGAAGGACCCACATCTAAAATACATAACTATGTATTGGGGGGACTTTGGGGAGGAAAAAGGAAAATAAAATCTTTAAAAAATAATAATAATTAGAAATGTATAAATATAATTTTTAAATGATAGTTCTCCATAGAAATTTAAATTAATTAATGGGAAGGTCTATAGAGGAAATTAAGGAGGTTTGATGTTACTAACATTTTAAGGTCAACACTTGGTATTACATTTAGAGATGATCTTAAGTTGGACCAATTGTTGGTCTAGTCTAATAAGGTGTTCTCTTCTTTTTTCTTTTGAGCTTTTCATGTTTTTTATTTTTGCATTAGCCTTAATAAAAGGCGGACTCGAAAACTACAACTGAGAAGAAAGGCAACCATTAAAATACAGGAAACACAGTATTGGCTTTTCCTCTAGGCGGGTTGGGTCGGCTGCCTTCCAGCCCCACTGTGGATTCCCTGAAGTTGATGGTTTGCTCTGTCGCTGTGCGCAGATCCCCGTCCGGTGGAAACCCTCGCTCGGAAGCCCCCGCCCCTGAGCCAGGTCAGTGGGAGGACGCCCTCCTCCTACCTTTGACTCCCCAGTTTCCTCCAGGGGACAGCGTCCCTTTCCCCACCCTAGCTGTGGAGGCCCAGAGTCCCCCTTGCTGCGTCTCCAGCAGGCCCCGGGCCAGGGGGGGATGAGCTGGGCCCCACGCTCTTGCCGGCAGTTCACAATGTGTTCTTTTTAACCTTCATACGATATACAAACAACTTTTCCAGAATATATGTACAACATGAAGATCCACATGAATCCACAAATGCTAATTTTCTCTGAAGTAGAATGTACCGTGTTGTCTGGCTATCACTACAAATTGCTCCAAAGACTTTCCTGGTACTTTGGTTTCTTATTATTTATTTATTTATTTTTTCAAAATCACCCTTGTTTCCATCATCCAGAAATAACTGTTGGTAACATTTTGGTATTTATCTTTTGTCATTTTTTCTAACTATACCCACATTTATTTTTTTAATGGAATCATATATGATGTTTCGCAATCTACTTTTTTCAAAATTTGATAGTTTGTCCTGACAAGTTTTTTTTCCAATTCTTAACTGCCAACAAAATGAGGCGTTTCAGGTAGGACTAACACAAATTAAAAGTGAAAGATTTCTGATTATCTGACTAATTCTGTCAATACTGATGGTCAATGAGATACTAACCAAATTACACCTTTGAGAGAATAGAAGTATTGGGTTTGGCAGCTGTTGCACTGTTAAAATTATGTGGGTAATTAACAACTCTTGCCTACAGTTAGGTCTATATTTGGCAAATCAAACCAATTGGTCATGCTTTATACAGCATTTAGGAAAATCTTGCTAAACTTACAATTAAGACTGAGATTGACAAAATAAACAATTATAACACTCTCCTGGGGCACGACAAAATGTTTACCATAAAATTTGAGGGTTGTCTTACTAACTTTTCACTAACTTTTCTTTCCCCACATCTGGTCCTGTTCCATTTCTGCTGTCTTCCTTATTTTTGCTCCTTGGAGACAAGCACTACACAAAACCAATACTTGCCACTTTCTCGGTTAGGAGAGTTGAAACAACTGTATTCAATGTCTGGAATAATAAGTACCTTCTCTCAATCTTTGTTCTCTCATTTCTTAGGAAAAGGAATGGGGAACTAAATATAAAGGGATTAATTTAAAAACTGACAGTAGGACATTTAAGGTGAAACATACATTGCAAGATCTATTTCAAAGACTTTTAAAGTTCCAGTGAGGATTGGTCAGGTATTAACTATGCAAATCTATTAATATTTGCATCTGATTTCAGGTTCTGTCAGAAAACCAGAGACAACATAGTGATTTTCCCTGTGTAATTCTCCCTTTTTCAAAAATAATACAGATCCATTTGAGTTTCTGTCCTCCAAAAGCTAGACCCTGCTGCGTCATTGAGGCAAAGATATAAAACTGAATCAGGTCACATATCCAAGTACACACCTCCATGAATGAGCCATTGATTCGGAACTCCCTACTTAGGGCAACATTTTGACCCTACCTAGGTCACTAGTTACTCAAAGTCAAGTAGTTTAGTTGAGTTCTTACTGCATATGTTCTCATACGAAGGGGGAAAAGATATACAGAACATCAAAATTTGCACCTCTGTCGATAGTCTCAGTAGAGAATCCTGGGGCTGAATAGACATGAAGACCTAGCAACTCTCTGATCCTTGGAGGTGATCATACTAGGTCAAAAATGAAGCAAACTGTGGGGCCGGCCCGGTGGCACAGGGGTTAAGTTCACACGTTCTGCTTCTCGGTGGCCCAGGGTTCGCTGGTTTGGATCCTGGGTGCGGACATGGCACCGCTTGGCACGCCATGCTGTGGTAGGCATCCCACATATAAAGTAGAGGAAGATGGGCATGGATTTTAGCTCAGGGCCGGTCTTCCTCAGCAAAAAGAGGAGGATTGGCAGCAGTTAGCTCAGGGCTGATCTTCCTCAAAAAAAAAAAAAAAATGAAGCAAATTGGTGGGTACCATGAAGGAGCTAACACAAAGGATCCATGAACTACCTAAAAAGACTCTACTGTCACTGTACAAGCATACTGTGTGAGAACTAATGTATATTTGAAAAGACATGAACAGTATATACCAACTACATTTATTTTTTCTTGTAAGTTAAGGTCTTCTCAATTATCATAAATTAAACAATCCAGTTTCAACTTTATCAAGTGGATAAAAGTATTTTTTAGATAAAATTTTTATCTGTTGTAGAATGATAGTTTTAAATTTCCTTAAGTCACATAATTTTTCTCATCAAATTTGAAAAAGTCGTATGATAGAACCATTAACTATAATTTCTTAATCCCCCAAACCAGAAAGTCGTAGGTTAAAGATCATGAACTATAACCTGTTAACACCCTTCCCACTCAATTTAGGACTATATCTTTAAAATTATGCTTATCATCATTAACTATTACACTTATATAACTGTGATTCTATTTATACTCATACAATTATCAACCAATAAATCCTCCTTGAAGTGAATGCATCTGATGAATTCCACATAAGTAATTTTTACAAAGAAATATAAATAAATTAGTCAGTTCTGCCATTAAATACAAGAAGTTACTGTCAGTTATTCTATATGAAATAAAAACTAAGTACCAAGAGGAAGCAGAATCAGCAAATTATTTCACCCAGGACTTCAAGAAGCCTACTATCCTAATTGTCAGGTAATGCGTATATGAATAAAACAAAAGCTTTGTCCTCCTTTCTAAAAATGATAGTCAATATAGTCTTAATGCGGTTAATTTGGCAGATTAATAAACATTGCTTCCTTGCAGTAACTTAAAAAACAGAATCTTCTCAAAGTTCATTTCAGAAATCACTGCCTCCACATATTGCTTCCCTTTCTATCATTTAGAAATTTAATTACCAAAATCTAGAAGCGTAACACCATCACCAAGAATCACGTAAGAAAAGTTTTTAATATGTACCATCACAATCTCTCTGAGTTCATGCAAGTAAACTTAAATATTTATGGGATTCTACCTGTTTTTCTGAAATTGTACAAAAAACTAGAGATGAAATTCAAAGTATTTAACAAGTACGTGATAAAGCACTAAGCAGTAAGAAAAAAGGTGGGCTGTAAATGACTAGGTATATAGTGCAGATTGGTTGAACAACGGCCCTTCCAAGGCCACTGCGTCTATACACATCCAGGCAGTATCAAGGGAAGACAATGGGAGGAGAGCTATTCCTCCCTTGTTATTTATTTATTTCCTGAGATTTTACTGTTTAAACTCTGTAGGTTTTCATCTTCCCAGCTCCTGATCACTCACCCATCCCCAAAGTAAAACAAGTATAGGCCCCAGGTGCCACATTTATGCTTTATAACCTTAACCCTGCAAGTCATTGCAGGACTGAGAAAGGGACAAAAACTTGACACAAAATAGACCAAATTAGATCAGAGTCTCTTCCACAGGAATTGAGACATGGCTCATTCTCGTGGATCCGTTAACAGACGACTCCGATGTGATTCTGTCCCTTAGGCTGTTTAACCCAGGACACGTAAATGCAGCTCTGTGGGTCAGTCATGTATGGGAGCATATACTCTGACACAATGATACCTGGTTCGTGAGGAAATAGAAAAAAGTGCATATCAGATATCAGATTAATTTTAAGTATTCACTTTTTGCTTTAGCTGCTTGAGAGGTTCAGTGTTCTTATCACTAAAAAAGCCTAGATTCTTAAAGAAGGAGAATCAGCAAAAGTGAACGCCTATCTGCCTTTAGATCAAATTCAAGAAAAGATTAAGGATTATCAAGCTAAAGCAATGAATGTTTTAAATAGTGTTTAGATTCAATCTCAAAACACTAGATTTGTGAACAAACCCCTGAAGAGCTCATGATTTAGGTTCTGTAAGAGGTGAAGCTAGTACTTAAACCTTGTGCAAACCAGAGTTGTAACAGTGACTAACCTTAAAAAACTCTCATAATAATTTCACTTAAGTGTTCATGTTTCTTTAAATCATCTTTTAGAGATATTTTTATCTTTTCTAAAACTAGTCGTTCGTAATAGTCATGTTTATGCTTGGCTACCTTAATAAAAATATTTCTGTTAGATGTACAACAACTACCACTATTTCCCTCAGTTACGATAACCTAATTAGTAGGGGCTTAACCCAATTGTAATAAAAACACCTAAGAAACAAAAATTAGTAGTATCTTCAGGGCTGATCCTGCATCTTAAACTTTTATTTAAAGCCAGTATGGTAGGCAGAATAATGGCCCCTCACAGATGCCCATGTCCAAATTCCCAGGACCTGTGAATGTTAGTTTACATGGCAAAGGGAAATTAAGGCTGCAGATAGAATTAAGGTTGCTAATCAGCTGACATTAATGTCTCTATTTTAAAATAGAAAGATCATTCTAAATTATTCAGGTGGGCCCAATGTAATCACTAGGGTGGTTAAATAGGGAAGAGGGAGGCAGAAGAAAAGAATCGAAAGAGATGCGACGACAAAAGCAGGGTTAGAGAGAGAGGATGTTGCTGGCTTTGAAGAAGGAGGAAGGAGACCACTGGCCATGGAAGACTAACACAGGCAGCTTTTCTCAACTTGTTAAAAATGCAGATTCTTTGGCCCTTCACCAGAACTCTAGGGCTCAGGAATCTATGGAATCTATATCATAACACTATGTCTGGATTATTGCTATGAAATTTAACAACCATTGTTTGCAAAGACTAGGAAATCTTAAAATTAAAAATAAAAGCCTAGTAAATTGGTATCACATAGCAAGTACAAAGGCATGTAGATTTTTACCATCAACCTCTGTAATTAAGATAGTCACTGCTGATGATATTACTCTGATAATATAAATAAAATATGTTAATCAAGTTTAAAACTACATTTAAAAGAGTGTGTATGTTTTAATTTTTTGGAATGTAAACTCCATACTTGTTAGCAATGAAATAACAAAAACATTAATAGCATGAAATACCATGGTTCTTAAAAGTTTTTTTGCTCTCAAGTGAGTGAGAGCATCAGAATCAAAGTAAGATGAATGCAGTTTCTCTCAAAGTCTATACTTTATTTGATATCTATAGGCAAAAATTGAATGTCATTAATAAAACTGAAAACTATACCATGCCCAAAAGGATAAAGATTATTAGAATGCAATTTTTACAAGTGAAAACCAAAAATAGCCAGTCATATTTACTAACCTAATGGTGGTTTAGTAACACAACTTGTAAACTTGAGCAAGCACATGAAGTTCACTGAAAATATTTCCGTTAAAAATAAAACCAAGTAGTACAAGTATAACCAGATATCATGCTGGTGGAAGGCAGAACTTTCAAAAATTAAAAACATACCAGAAAAAATAATTTGCTAATTTTTTGAGGGAAATTTTAGCTTCTATCATAGACTGTGCATTGGCAAACCCAAGTCGCCATCTGGCTCCAATTTCTGCCTTCTAGTATCAGTGATTCCATCTATCCACTCATAATTTACTTTCTTAACTCTCCACTCTCCATCACTTTTATACTTGCTTATAGCATATGGGCAGGTAACAAGTTAAAAGTGAAGAAAGGAGATAGGTTGAACAACTTAATGTAACTGAATTAAATAACGTATTATATTTACAAAGATGTCAAGAAAGAAAATAGTTGAATTCTCACAAAAATAAGTGTTCTTGTTATTTTTAAACTCTTGACAGTGAAAAGCATAATCAGAGCTGACAGGTATTCACAATGCACTGTATTCCACTCAGTAAACCTGTTTTTGAAAACACAGTGATAACTCTATTTGAACCAGAACAGATATCTTTTTAAAACTACATGCGATATTTTAAATGGTCCTTTCCATTTGCTTTTTTGTCAATCATTTCAAAGTGTTCTTTCACTCTAATATCCTGGGATAGTACTTCCTAAATTGTGTTTCATGGAACACTAACTTGAGAAAATGCTAGTTTTCCAAAATGTTAATGGTAGAAACTAAAAGCAAGGGTACTATGGGAAATTAAGCTTTGGAAACATTAGGTCAGAGAAGAGAGATGGGTTTCTTTACTGCAAGGTTTCTTAGAGTCTTTCATAAGCTAATATGAACTGCACATTGCTAAAAGATTGGGTATAGTACGCAGGTGTCCAAAATGTCTTTAAGAATAGAATCTCTTTTTGCCTAAAATATCTTCACATCTTACAGATGGTATGGACGACACTGTTCTATGAATTAGTTACAAAGCATTACATTCTTTTAAAGATATTAATTAAAAATTGTAGTTGTTCTTATCAGCTAAGGTCCTGAATCTCCCAGAATATTCTACTAAAATAAAAATCATCTTGAGAAAGATGGCATATCATCCTATTATCCATCTCTAACAGCTTGGCTCTAGATCAGTTTAACAGAGAACGTCAGAAAAGTAAATGGAAGAAAAGTAAAAGAGATACTCAAGAAGTATGAGAAGCTGACTATAGAGGACAAAGCAGAGCCCCAATTCTTAGTCTTTGGAGGCTTAATGAGGAAGTTTTAGGGCTCTACCATTAAGCGTAGGCTAACTGCTCTAACAGGGTGACTAAAAATTGTATCGTGGCTCAAACCTAATCAAAGGTCACTTATGGCTCAAATAACAGTCCAAAGTACTTCAGTTTGCTAGGAGTCATGGGGGGTGTGCAGCTCAACTCTGTTATTCAGGAGCTGGGTTGTCAGTGGCTCTTCTATGGTCAACATATAGCCTCCAAGGTCACCCTATGGGTTGCCTCCATCCTAGTCAGTGGGAAAGGAATAGAAAATAGAGGTGCAAACATGGGAGATATTTTGGGGCTAGATCTATAACTGGTGTATATCACTTCTACTCACATTTCTCTGGCTAGAATAAAGTCATGTGACCACAATAGCCGCAGAAGCAGCTGTGAAATGTGGTCCAGCTGGTGCACAGGAAAGAAGAGGAAAGATTTTAGTAAACAGATAGCAGCCTGTGTCACATATGTACAGGGAAAATGAGGTAAAGATGTGGTTTTACAGTAAGGAAAGGTCACAAAGCACAAAAGGACAAAAAAAAAAATTTGGTCCATACAATTGCCCAGTGTTAGAATTGTTTGTATCATTAAGAGAAAAAAAAGGCCTATTTTTTTAAAAGTTAAATTAATCCAAACATCAAAACAGAGGAGCAGACAAATGAATTATAATGTTCCTAAAATAGAGTAGTATGTACTCAATAAACATGATGCTGTAGAATAATGTCTGAACATTTGGAAGGCTTTCACAATATATTAAGATATATAAGTATAGTATATTCAATCTGATCTAATTTTTCTAAAAAATATATGTGGTCATGAGCAATGAAAAAAACGTCTGGAATGACAGACATTAAGGTATTATTTCTGAGTAGCTGTATTTGGGTATTGGGATTGTAGATGTTTAATTTTTAAATTTTTATCTGTAATTCCTCATTTTAAAAAATAAATATGTAATATATTTATAATAAAATTTCCAAATAAAATATTATTATGTAACTAAATATATACCAATGACAAAATTCTGAAGCTGTTTTAGAGTAAAAAGTAAGAACAAAATAAAAAACATGTTTTATCGCTTTACCCACACACATCTGATGGGCAAATAAGACATGAGAAAACAAATTATAAAAGTGATTGTTTGTAGTTGAAAAGTGAACTTCAACTTTTGCTGGAATCTGTTTTATTATTTCAACAAACAACAACAAATACTTCTGAACATTCACTATGAATCTATGTACACAAAGGCCAATGCTATTTTGTGCCACCAATTATCTGTGTTGACTGATGCACCAGTAATTCCTTTCCATCAAGAGCCTTGCTCAATAAAAACTCATACCTTATTTTCTGTTTATTGATCCTAGTAAGAAGCATAAAGGAACAAGTAGCAAATAAAGGTTTATAAAGTAATGATTCAAATACATATAGATGACTACATAGCCACATTAATAAGGAATTTTAGTAATATACACTGTGACAATATCCTTAATGCTTTGGAACTATAAAATAATCTGCAAGTATCTCCCATAACCATGAAAACATTAAGTAACATTTAAATAACTATCTTTGTGAACTTCTTTGTAGTATACATGCTGCCGAAGCGAGCACATGTGAACTTCTTAAAGACTACCATAAAATTCATGGCCATTGCCTCCACAAATAATGCTAGCCTAAAATTCAAATTTAAATATTCTGATATAGTAAATTAATCGGAAATCTGACTAGGCCATATTTAAGACCACCAAAGAACTATTTTTACACCTAAATTTATCACCTTTGCTGTACTCATAGCTAGCACCATTTCCCTAAATTTTTAATCTCAATTATTTTAGTTATATGCAAACTAACAGCAAGTACCAAGAGGAAAGGTCTCTTATACTTATTTTTCATGAGCAACCTGCAAAAGTAGAAAGATCACAGGCGTTGGGGTCAGACTGACTGGTTTTGATTTTGTCGAGAAAGCTTCCTTTTCCTTGTCCTTTTCCAAATCTAAGCCTTTGTTACCTTGTAGCTGGATTACTGCATAAACCTCCTAACCAACCCCCCTGACGCCAGTGCCCATCTGCTCTTAGCTACCCTACTAGCTGGATTGGCTTTTAAAAACACAAGCCCAGGACATCATTTCCTACCTCTGTTGGTTCTCCAATTAAACGATATATAGAAAGTTAGACTTAGTAGACCTGACACCACTGTCCTGGGCTCTACAATGGAAGATTCTGAAGAGAGGCTGGACAAGAATAAACTCATATTCATATGTGGCATCTTTTTATTAACAGCACATTTTAATGCTCTTTATTTTTCCTCTCTTGGAAAGGAAGATTCTCTAATTTTCATGCACTAAGATGAAAATGCTTGTTTCATAATTAAAAGTAAATTTCATGAGTTACACTGGATTAGCATGAATCCTATGAACTGTTTACATAGTGCTAGTATTTCAAACCACATCATTTAGGATGATCAATGCAAAGTCTAAAGAAGATTAATAAATGCTAATGCTCTGTACATATAAGAAAATGTTATGGCCCTGACAAAGCCTCTCACAGGTCAAGAAAGGCCCAGGCCACTTCCACTTTTTGAGGCTCTCAGCATATTAAAAAACTGAGCAGAGCCAAAACACGACTACATATAGTGTGGCTTGTTCTAAATTTTTATATTTAACAGATTAACATGTCCAACATTTAAAGATGCAATGCAATAAAATTGTGCTACTCACAAAAAAATTAAGATCTGTTGTCATCACAGTGAATATTTCACAATTTACTCAAGGTCCTGTGGTCCAGCAATAGGAGCAAAGCTTAAAGTTTTGCTTTAAGCTTTTTTGAGGACCATCTTTTTTCAATCTTATCAGTGTGTCTGTGTCACTATAAGATAACATAAGATATGATAACACATCAAACAAATGATAACATATCCAACAAATGACAACATCAAAATCCCTCACTTTAGGCCTTTTCTGAATGGGAACCCAGCTCCACAGCAACATCCTGTTCCTCTCTGAGATCGTCTGGGCTCTTGTCCCCAGACACAGACAACTGACTAATTTTCTAATTTTTGAAAGACATACTACTACTAGACTCTGCTAAATGCAGAGGAAGTGCATGGCTCCAACAACAATAATAACAACCATCACCACAATCGCTTCCTATTACCTATGAATCAAAATATTTGTAGACACCTTCTTTTGTGGAAAGCTGGCATACTTTCCACAATAATTCCCCCTTCGTTTCCCTTCAGGCTCACCTTCTGCACCTGGCCTACCTATTCACTTTCAAACTTAGACTTTACTTTTGCTAAAGCTGTTCGCTCTGCCTGGAAAACCCTTCCCATTTCTGCTACCAAAATCCTATCCACTGGCCAAACCTTTTCTTAAACATCCTGTCTTTTATGAAAGTGTGCTCTTCACTTTTTTATTTTTTTAACCTTAATTATATTTCATATATTTTTCTTTACATAAATTATAATATATGATACAATTATATAGGCATTTTTTTTGTTTCCCCCAAGAGATTATAAGTCTATTGAGGACAAGAAAAATCTTGTCTTCATCTCTACATTACCTATGCCCTCTAGCAAAATGTATTACACCTGGTAAACACTTGATAAATATATATTAATTAGAAATTACTACAGCCGCAGATTTTGGCAAGATTCTTCCTGAAGTAAATATTTCCTGTGGTTTCAGTAACTTAAATACCCAACCATGTATTTAACAGCAGAGTTATTAAATAACATGCATAATAATTACAGATTTGCTACCCATTTCAAGCATACCAGGCATAAAATATCTAGTTCATAAATATTAAGCAAAGAAAGAAGTATAATAATGATGCATCAATAATGCTATCAGCCCTCAAAAGTAAGATAAATCATAATCACCATCTAGTTTAATTTTCAAAAGAGAATCTAAGCCATATTTGAAATTCAAATAAAGATGCATTACTTTTTTTTTTTTAAACTTAACTGAGTTCCTAAATGTCTTGGCAAGAGCTTTATAATATACAACAGATTCATCAGGAAGCTTAATCAGATCACTCAAGCATTTGTTCTTATAGAAAGTTCATCCAAATGTATCAAAACTCTTAGCCAATATCGACATAGCTAAAATTAAGAATATATTCCAAAATAATGCCGTAATTAATGCTTATTCAAACTGCCAACTTCTTGGCAGATAAATTAAAGTTGTCCTTGTAGGCCACTTATATTCAGTCCCTGGAGTTAAAAAAACTTGACTGGGCTCCAACTACAAATCACTTAGGAGGGAAAAAGTTCATTTCTTTAGTGAGAATCCACTGCATCAAAGGAAATATATAATGCAGAAAATAATAACCTACTTATACTTACTGACTTCTCAACCTAATCTTGTTTTATAAAAACAAGAGTGTATGTTTATTTTAAAAACCACACAGAGTGTAATGCAACTAATTGTGAAAGAAGTAGTAGTATAGTATCCTATCAAAAAATTTAAAGAAAAAAGGCCAGGTTTCCCTATGACTTTCTCACCTTTCAACCTTTCAATTTATGCCAGCTCCTTACAGTTCACAATAAAAGACAGACATATGCCATTTTAACGGCTGAAATGAAAAGCAGAAGGAAACATCATCACAGCATCCTGCCTCTCCTTCCTCTCCGCCGCCCACTCTGCGCATTAGTTAACTGTGCAGCTGTGGCTCATACCCCTATCTCTCTACTAAAACTGTCTCTTAAAAGTTATAGTGATTTCCCAATGAGTAAATCGATTGGGTTTATTTCCTTGTCCTGTTTTCCCTAGAAATTCTACCACGGTAACCGCTCCTTTCCTTCCTTGATGAAAATTTTATCAACGTTAATGAAGATTTGTGAGGTTTTTTTTTAGTTTCTTCTCTAGCTCTTCTCTCCCCCAATAAATGGGTCTTCCCTGAAGTTGAACTTTCACTCTCTTTTCCTTGGCATTCTCATGTCTTCAACTATTAGATGCATAAAAATGACACAAAGATCTAAAATCTCTTTCTCTTCAAGTTCTAAAGCTCTCCTAACTTGTTGTCCGATAGTCTGACTTTCCTGTGAACATGGTCACCTAGATGTTGCAGTGATACCCCAAACTCAAACGGTCAAAAACCAAATACACATCTCTCTCTTCCCCCTACTGCCACAGACCACAAAAAACAAAGCAAAGAACAAAACAAAAACACTCCTCCTGACTTCCCTATTTCTCTTACCAAAGACAGTCTTTTTCTAGAGGAACATGCTTGACACTTTGGTGTCAGATTGGACTTCTTCCAGGCCCTATCCGCCCATTTCAGGGGAGGCTGCCTCCCCAACATCTCTCTTATCTTTGCCCTTCCCCCTATCTACACTCCAGAGCTAGCTCTCACTGGCTTTTACCTGAAATAAAAAGAAAAATGTCTCTATTTGCCCCTATCCATTCCATCCCAAATGCCAGTCTCACATTAATATGCTGGGGTATAGTCCTGATTATTCACTCATGCCTTAAGTACTCACTATTACCCTCTCATCATGTCATTTTTTTAATAGAGAAACCAAATACCTGACTTTCTAATGATCAACACCAGTTGTTCTTTGCTCAGGTCCAAATCAGTTTCCTATGGTCTCTCTTCATTTGCCACAAGCCATATGTACTCAGTCTACTCTTAACTCTGTTCTTGGAGTTCTTTTCCTGCCTTGAGCCTAAATGCAAAATGAGATATGCTGTCCATAAATGTCCTCTCTCACTTTCTTCTTTTTAGCAATAGAAAAAATTTAGTCCCCAGCTAAAGACCACATTTTCTAGTCTCCAGTTATGACCATATAATCATATTTTGGCAAATGGGATATGAGCAGAAACCACATCTATAGCTTCCAGATTGTGCCTTTAAAAGGAAGGCATATGCCCTCCGCTTTCCCACTTCCTATCTTTGATTATGCAGATACCAGAAACACCCCAGGGACTGGGGACCAACAAGGAGCCTGATTCTTGAACTTCTTCTTTGAGCAGAGCCATGTTCCCCCATGCCCCTTTTCCAGACCACCTATAATTTGAATGTTTGTGTGTGAGAACAATAAACTTCCACCTTGTTTACGTCTTTGTTATTTTGGTTTCTGTTAAAGCAGCCATACAACAGGCTATCTAATAAACAGAGACAATCTCTTCAACGTCTTTTTTACTTGTGGACAGTGATGACATGTGTGGCTCACGAGATATTATCTAGCAAGAAGGAGTTAAGTAGTAACACTCCCAAGCCCCTAATGCCAAGAGAAAGGTTTAATTGGTATTACACAGACAGGAACATGGTGCAAGAAATTGAGAAACATACTTTCAGTTTGGGCCTTAATAAGAAAATAAATCTTCCCAGAAAAAGGCCCACAGCTATCGTAGATAGAAAATTCAAGGTAGATAGAAAATTAGAGAGTTGTAGCAATCACACCATTTCTATTAGAAAGAAAAGGGGACATTTTGAAAAGCACAATGGAGAGAAGTAGAACTAACATGAACATCAGACATTTGCTCGTACGAAGACTTAGAACTTGGAAATAAGGATGAGGAAAAACAGAAGCTACAATTCCAACACGGCCTGGCATGGAGTACGAACATTATGGGGTCCATTAAAGATGAGAAATGGAATTGGAAGTGCACAAGAGGAGGAACTTAGAATGGATCAGAACAGGTGCTAGAACCTAAGCTAAAGTTTCTGTAGTAAATTTCTGTAGTAAAGAAAATCAGGAGTTAACACCTGAACCCCATCAAAAAATCTTTATAGTTACCTAGTTATTGATCATATTCACGTTTACATTAGAGTAGTTGTGAGAAAACTATTTTTCCCAGAGGGTGATCCGCAAGAGGCCAAAAATGTGATCAGAGACACAGTGAAATGACTTTGTTTCTTCCCTGAGATAATGAGGTGCATTGTGGTTACTGAATTTCGTTCAACGACAAGGTGATTCCAACATCCATAAGCAGTCCTTGAAATGGACATGTTTGGCACATAGATTTTCTATTTCAGTTCTTTCTGGTTCAAATTTCTAAGAATCAAGTGGTTTCCCAAGTCTGGCAGGACTCTAAATATCCTTGCAGCATCACAAGCATCCATGAACCCCATTAGGGACCTGGATAAAAGAAAGCCAGGCTAAGATATGCTACATCCCCTTCCTAGTTTCTCCTAGTCTTTGTATCCTTAGACAAATGAATCACAAGCTGTGTGCATGTTTCCCACCTAGCTATAGTCCACCAGAAATACTACAATAGTAAAGAAATATAATTCTACAGGTTAGGATATTTTCAACAAATCCTTTCGTGTCATTTATAAAATCCTGAAGCAAGAAATCCCTCCAGATTTAATACACATAGGATGCCTTAGCACACAGTGGTAAACACACGGGCTTTAGTGTCCGACAGACCTGGGGTTAAATCTCAGCTTTACCACTATAGTAGGTGTGTAACTTTGGGCAACATATAAAATATCTCTAAACTTCAGTATATTATACTGCAAAAGTAAGATCAAATAACACAGACAAGCATACAGTTTCATCTATGACAAGTGGTATGACAAGACAAAATACTGTAGGAGGGTGTTACAGGGCACCTGACTTTTTGGAAAATCAGGGAGGGCTTCCCCAAAGAAGTGATATTACAGCTAAGATCTGAAGGATGAAAAGGGTTACCCAAGGGTCAGCAAAGAGTATTCCAGGCAAAAAGAATACCATAGGAAAATGGCCTGCGGTGGGAGAAAAAATGGCACATTTTAGGAACTGAAAGAAGCCAAGTGTAGCTAGAGCACAGGGTAGTGGGGGAGCTCAGTATACAACAAAGCTGGAGGTGCATGCAGACGTCAGACAATACAGGACAGTAGAAGCCACCATTGAATGAAGGCTTTGAAGTAGTATGGTGACATGCACAAGGTAAGTACCCAGTTCATGTTAGCTTTATCATCACTGGTAGGAAATAACACCTAGGCTGGGTAGATACTGCTTTATAATTATTGATTCTGGGGCCAGAAGAGAGAACCAGTAAGCAGTCCCTCCTTATAGAATGATATCTTTAAAAGCCTCTTTCTGTCTGAGCGGGCTACAGAGATGCACAGGCCTTTTTCTTATTATTCTCAACTTTCAAATTTTGAGATAATTGTAGATTCACATGCAGTTGTAAGAAACAATATAAAGAGACACTCTATACCCTTCACTCAGTTTCCGCAATGGTAACCTCTTGCATCACTATAGTATGATATCACAACCAGAATACTGCCATTGATATAGTCCAACCACCTTTTTCAGATTTCAGTAGGTTTACATGCACTTATTTGTGTATGTGTGTGTGTGTGTTTTGGGTTCTATGCAATGTTACCATATATGTAGATTCATGTAACTACTGCCATAGTCAAGATACAGAATGTTCCATCATAAGGGAACCTCATGCTACCCCTTAATAGCCACAACCACCACCCTCCCTCCCTCTGCATCTCCCTAAACCCTGGCAACCACTAATCTGTTCTTCATCTCTATAATTTTATAATTTCAAGAATATGATATAAATGGAATCACACAAAATGTACCTTTTTTGGATTTTTTTTGTCACTCAGCATAAGACCCTTTAAGATCCATCTAAGTTGTTGAATATATTAATAATTCATTCCTTTTCACTGCTGAGTAGTATTCCATAGATGTACTAGAGTTGGTTTAACCATTCACGTATTGAAGGATATTTGAATTTTTTCCGGTTTTGGGCTATTACAAATAAAGTTCCTATGAACATTCGTGTTCAGGTTTTTTTGTAAATGTAAGTTTTCATTTCCCTGGGATAAATGCACACATGTACAATTGCTGGGTCGTATGGTATTTGCATATTGAGT
The DNA here is from genome assembly GCF_021613505.1 of Equus quagga. NCBI lineage: Eukaryota > Metazoa > Chordata > Mammalia > Perissodactyla > Equidae > Equus > Equus quagga. The sequence goes on from NC_060274.1 coordinate 93,751,658, forward strand.
TTTATAGGAAACTGCCAAACTACTTTCCAGAGCAGCGGTATCATTTACATTCCCACCAACAATGTATGAATGAGTCTCTACATCCTTGCTGGCATTTGGTGCTGTCACTATTATTTATTTCGGCCATTCTAACAGTTGTGTTCTAATATCTCATTGTGGTTTTACTTTACATTCACTAACGGCTAACAATGTTTAATATCTTTTCATGTGCTCATCTGCCATCTGTATATCCTCTTCAATGATTTTTTTTTTCATGTCTTTTGCCCATTTTCTAACTGGATTGTTTGGTTTTTTCACTCTTTGTTTTGAGAGTTCTTTGTGTATTCTAGACACAAATCTTTTGTCAGATATGTGGTTTGCAAATATTTTCTCCTGGTCTCCAGCTTGTCTTATTAGTGATTATAAATAATAATACGAAGAAGCAGAGAATTAAAAAGTAATATACATGTGGAACACTCAGAACTTGCAAAGTTCTTTAAGTACTGGACCCTGTCAATAAAACCATAGTTTCTGACATGCTCCAGAAATGGAGAATGGAAGCTCTGTTGGACTTTAATGTCTGCTTCCCTGCTTCCTACATCTGCCTATAGCTTATGTAGACTTTTTCTTTCGATAATGATACATTTATCATTATTCTTAATGAGTAATAAATACACATAATTGCATATCTCCTTGCCAAAAATTGACGTTTATCAGGATATCTGGCTAGATGTGTCCCAGATCACTAGGCTTTTGCCCTTTTCCCAGTATGACCTGAAAGCAGCCTTTCCCTCTACTTACTAACTTAAATTTTTTCAGTTGTCCCCACTGCCTACAAAAAGTAGGAATTTGTCATCCTTTTATTTAAGGGTTTCCACAGTGTGACCTAAGGTGCCTCCCTCTTTGTACCTCTTCTGTCCTAAAATTTCTACCAGTCATCATATCCTACAGATTACTTCCCAAAGGCTTATGTGTCATGATGCTCTTGTTCTCCTAGGGTGGGGCTGTTACTAGAATGAAGAGCATGCAGAGTTCTATAACACAAGGCGCATAATCCTCTTACTATGGAATTGAATGTCTCTTCCATATCCACTTTCCCCAGCAATTATCAGCTAATCATTGCTAAGTAGTAAACATTTTATCTAAGTAAATCAAAATTCACTTACTTGGCAATATATTCTGCGCTTTTTCAAATTTCATATGTCTCAATTGTTTTTCATGAAAATTTTGTTCAATATGGCATCACTGACGTCCCCTTGGCAGGGATGACTGGAAGGCTGGGCTCAGCTGGGACTGACTGTCAACTAGAATGCCTAAATGGGGCCATTTCAAGAAGGCAGTTGCAGGGTAGTTGGACTTCTTACATGGTGGCTCAGGGAATCCCATAAACAGCTTTCCAAAAAGAGCTTTCCAAATGATGGGAAGTAAAAGCTGATAGTCTGTTAAGGCCTGGGCTAGGAAACTGGCACAGTGTCTCTTCCACTATATTTGACTGGCTAAAACAGTCATAAAGCTCATTCAGATTCAAGGGGGAAAGGATACAGGATCACATCTCTCAATGGGAAGAATGTTAAAGAGCTTACAGCAATCTTTAATCCACCACAGGATTTGGTGGAGGATTAGGAGAGAAATGTTCTAAATTCTTAAATATCTCAAAATATTTTCAGTCTGCCATTACAGAATGGAAGGCAAATACCACTTTAAGTTGAAAAAGAGATTGTCCTTCATAACTTTGAAAATAGTGCTCTGTCTTCTGGTGTCCTGTGGTAATATCTGAGAAGTCAGATGTAAATCTGATCTATGTTCTTTTTAAGACTTCTTCTTTCTTCTCTTGAGGCTTTTATGCTCATGCTTACACTTAGTGTTCCAAAAATTCAATGTCTTGGTGTGGATTATTGTATGGGAGCAATCAAATGACAAATTCTCTTTTTCAGGTCTGGGTTATTTTCTTTTACTATTTTCTTGTTAATTCCTTGTTTTTCATTTTCCTTTTTTTCCCCCTGAGATTCCTATACTATACCTCCTTTATTGGCATCTATGCCTTATAGCTGTATTTTTCCCATATTTCTCCTCTTGCTCTATTTTCTGCATGATTTTCTCAAAGTTGTTAGAAAATTTTATTGATTTAATTTTGACAATCATACTTTTATCCTCCAAGAGTGTTCTCTAATGGTTCCTATATCATAATATTCCTCATTCTTATTTTATGGGTACAATATGCTCTCAAATCTTTCTGAATACATCTGATGAATGAAAAAATAAGATACTTATGTTCCTTGAATTGTTACATTTTCATCTGGGATCAACTCTCGTCTTTGTTTATTTGATCTTTTACTTTCATGTTTTGGATTGGAAGATGGAGTTGCAGATGTAGGTACCATCTACTATTATGTTAGAAGGGCTTTTTTCCTCACTATGTCTTTTCCTTGAGTGGGAATTCTGACTGGGATATTCGTGTGGCATAGGGCAGTATGGGGGGAAGGAATCAAAGGCAAAGGGTTAAACTTGTCAACTTGCAGGTTAAGGTAAAAAAGCAGGGAGCCACCTGACAGATTTACTCCAATCCCCTCAAACAACAGAATGAGAGGAGCTTCACTCCCTTTTATTCTGGAACAACACCACCCATATAGAAGCCTTAGCTTCCCCAAATTGATTCATTTGATTTCTTTACAGAAGAACCATTTGTTTTATTGTTGCTTTAACCAAACACTTGCTGTATGACTATGTTCTGGGAATAGAAATTGGGGAGCGGGATGGAGGTACCCTCAATCAATCCCTGTTTATAGCCCCACTTCTTATCAAAACCTCTATGGACCTTACTGACAGCCCAGAATTACTCTCCTCTGATAAAGGTTTATCCCTTTTAAAACATTTCATGAAGGATGCAAGACAAGCAAATATTCCTGGTCTAGTGCCTGTAACTAAAAGTTTTTAATAATCTTTTACATTTAGTCTCAACTTAGCCATGGAAACAGCTCTTGCCTTTATAGGTACAAATTTCAAGGGATCACCAAGAGATGATATAATACAACAGAAAAGGCAATTAGGTGATAATATATTTGGATGGGGGGGGCTTCATTTTGCAAATAAGTTTTATTATATAGCATTTACAATGTATTTGTCATTAACAAATACTCATTAAAAACCAGGTGGGTGATTCCCCTATGGTAGGCTGAAAATATGGAACTTCTCACCAATCTTTTGACATATTCCTGTTTGTTTTGCAAATGTACAAAAAAGAGAATAAAAGAGCTAGAAAAGCCAAAATTAGTAGCAAGAGCACTGAATAAGAGCTGCTTATCGACGTTCTGTGTAGACAATGATATTGATTGGCCAATTCAGGAAGATGTCACAGTTGGTGATAATGCATGGACATAGCATTATCAATAGAACACAAACTTCTGCATGTGGAATCACAATATAAGGACTCCAGTCTCACAAAGGATTCGCAAAAACATCATTTTTTAATCACTAACACAGGTACGAAAAACACCTGTCAGCTGTTACTGTACAAAACATTATTTTGCTCCTATAAAATAAAATAATGTAATGTTTAATTTTTTCAAACATTTTTTTAAGCTAATCTTCTATGAGGGTCCAAATATAATTAAAATCCATTGAAGCATAACTTCAACTTACATATTTTTTATACCTTGTATTATTGTATTCAATCATGCATGAAAGTGTGATAGAAATATGAAACTATTAAATAAACATAGTATGTCCTTTAAAAATGCTTTGCCAGATTAGTTTTAAAGATATTAAAAAAAAAACTTGAGAGGGCAGGTTAAAATTAGCTGCTTTTATATCAAAAAGAAGATCTTATTTTATTATAACTATTTGAATGACTACTATTATGAAATTTGGAAGGTAGTTAATTAAACATTATAAGACTCAATTAAAGAAACATTTATTGGAATCTCACAATTAACAATCTGTCAAAATCTTCCTTGCTAAAACATAATGAAAATGATATTTAAGCGTTAGGCCAAGTTCAAATATGAACAGTTAACGGTGAGTGTTAGTGGCAGACTAAGGTCAGAGTATAATTCCCAATTTCCAACGGGCTTGGACTCCTTTCTCACCAAAAGATCTTGGCCCAATACCACCTCTAAAATCAGTCACAAAGAAAAACAGACATAAGATGCCTTTCAGTGCTTGTGAGATACAAGAATTAGGGGCAGAGAAATTACTACAGCTGGCAGCTACAAAATTGACCACACCCAAATTCCTCCAACATGCCAATACAACCTAGATAGGTTAGATTCCGAGAAGGAATTCTAACAGAACTGAGCAAACTAAAACTGAACTTCAGTGCCCACTGGTACATAAAACATCAATAATATTACGATAACTGTAGCTTTTTCTACTTTATTGGACAAAACTAACTGAACTTCCTGATACTGTGAGCGAGAAGTGCAGGGAGGACAAATGAAGGAACTCAGTGAGGTATCAGCAGAATTCAGAAAACAGTTTTAAAAAATCAGCACAGCGGAGAAGTAAGATATAGGCAAAAGTTACCCTAAAAGACAGAATTCTTCTCAGGCCCAAAGAGGGAGGAGCAAGGTTGGCTATTATCCAATCAAAGGCATAAACATCCTGGGAGAAGAAATGTGTTAACTGAAGAGGCTGGTCAGAAAAAAAGAGCAAGGAGAAAAGCTAGGGAGTAACCAAAGTGGCCAAAGCTTTATCTAGCAAAGTCCTCAGGGGAAGAGATGATGAATTTGGGTGAGTTGGACCACCTACCACTCTCACTAAAGCTGAGTGTCTGTTTTAAGGCAGAGATGCTTCCTCAGAATTCTCCATGGCCCAGATGAGTGGTTTCAGATCTTAGAGCTTAAGTCTTGCAGCCCCTTAAGACACTGCAGTGGGAAGTGGGGGAGAGTGCAGGGTATGAAGGGACTAGAGCAATTCTGCTTTCATCTGTTATACACTTGGCAGAGGGATCCGTGTCTTTAAAAAAATGGAAAAACTACTAGTTTGGTTGAAATTGTTTCTGCTATTCTGTTTGCAAGTTCACCAAATGGTGTTCCAAATCCTACTTCAGTTTCCATCCACTCTGACTCTGAAAATCATCCTGGAAGGAAGTGTTAAGCAATTTAGGTTACCAGAAAGGAAGATTCCTTTTGGAAATAACACCCTTGCACACTGTTTTGTTTTGGTTTAATTGGCTCTTGTGAGTTTGGTGAGGGTGAGCCAGTGCACAAGAGACTGAATATCTTGGGGAATGTGGGTAAAACCAAGTTTCCCAAGCTGCATATCCCAGGACTGAGGTGATGATGCCATGCAGGTAATGCTTCCCTATAAGTTCTCCTCTGAGAAACCAGAATGTTCTCTTGGTGACACAGACATTGCGATCGGAACCTGCAAATCATAAATGCCCTGTGGGAGGATTTTTCCACTACCATATCATTATTGTTACTACTGTTTTTATTCTTCGGTTATGTTAGCATTTTATCATACACTGAATCAGAACAAGCAGGGCTTAGTCTAGCTCTAAAACATTTTTTACTGATAATTTGTTTTGCCTAACTTTTATTAACTGTAAGTGGTAATAATTCTAACCCACATCCTCTCCTCTCTATCTTGGAGGGGATGTGTGTTACAAAGGCTTTATGTGTTCATATTCTTTATGAAATAGGATGTAAACTGTAAAACTACTTATTACTTACTTACGTATTCGCTCATTCATTTAATCATAATACCATCAAAATATCCCTTAGATAAAGCCAGAGGTCATAGTAAAATCTTTTACTTTTGTAAGCTATAAAGTTCTACGCAAACAAAAAATTGCTATTGCCATTAAAATGTTAGTGTTCTTAATCTTGTAAATCTCAGATAGATTACAGTTGAGTACAAAATATCAAAATAAGCACTAAATTTGGTAAAATAAGAAAAAAGATGTTTGAGTGATTCAGGGTTGCTAATTCCAAATCAAGTACTCTTTCCCCACTCCATAAGTGTCCTCCATTTTATAATTGGAAATTTCACTTACAACAATCTTTCAGAAAAATATTTATTTAAAAAATTGAGAGATACCGCTTTGTATATTCTCAACTAGCACATAAAGATTAATTTTAGGAAGAAAGCAATGAATCATTTTCAAACATCATGAATTCTCTCAATGAAAGAGAAAGAAACAATGAGAACAGTGCACCCAATACAGCTCAGTGGAAGCTGAGTTCTAGAGGCAGACTGCCTAGGTCTCAATGCTTGGCTTTACCACGTATTATCTTAGTGACCATATGCAAATTGTCTAAGCTTCTGTGAAAAAGGAAATAATATCCCAACTTCACAGGGTTGCCATGAGACTTAAATAATTCTCATAAAGCACTTAGCTCAGGGCTTGTCACTGAGTAAAGATTTGATAAATGTTAAATATAATTGTTATTATGGTTTCAAGTTTCCATCCTACTTCCTTGCAAAAGGGGTGTTATAAGATCTTCTGGGAAACAAATCATTATTCCCCCAGAATAAAGCAATACTATGGCCCATAAAATCTGACCAGAGCTGAATAAAATACAGAGCATCCGCAGCCACCACCCCTTTCAAGGAATGCAAAGGTACACAGGTTCTACATGAAGCATGTGTTTCTGGTTATGTACTCAGTGACTCCTATGTCTGGGCATGGTTATTCCACCAGTGTATGCCAAACAGGTGGTTTATTTCCTTACCTTCTAGAAATAAATCCATTAATAAAACAACCAGGCATTTGGGAATAGAAATAAAATTTGGATTTTGAAGTCTCAGGGTACGTGTGCAAAGGAAAACAAAAATATTCTTACTTATCACATCAAAGCTATTAAATAAATGTAGCCAAATCCAATTCAAACTACCCCAGGTTGCAATAAGATCCAATATATGGTACAGCTACGATGCCGTGAACAACTCAGGAGCTCACCCTAAGGGTAGGTGCTTTTATCATCTGAAGGATCGGAATATGTGAATTTAATATTTCCAGATTCAAAGAATTTGTGCCTATATTCCTAGTTATATGACCATCTCTTCAGTGCTTCACTGTGTTGCTTTCTAACCAACTTTCTGTTGGTTACATTTAGAATCCCACCTGCCTTATTACGGGTCTGCAAATTTGTCCACCCAGAACGGCTGGCATACACCAGCCAAAATTGTTTCATCATTATGCCGTCTCTCCTATAGGCTAAAAAAGAAAAAAACCAGATACAGAGTTTCTTATTAGTAATAATACTTTTCCTACTGTTTCATAAAGTAGCTCTTGGAAATTAATGAATAGTTTGTTTTGACCTGTAGGTAAAGCTAAGTAAGACCCAAATCACACATTCTCTGTGTGATTTGGGTCATATACACAACTCGCTATGATGTATTTTTGGGAGATTACTTAAATCCAGCATACACATCACCAATCTACATAACAACCACCCCAGCATCTGTTTATCACATGCAAGCAGAGTCCTGAATTTGCAGTTGCCTCACTGAAGCAGATAATTAGTCTACATAGTTCATCACTTACTGATGTCCCTGTAAAGAGAGTCACAATTGTTAATGGCCAGATTAGTTTCTGTTGTGGAAAAGTTCAGCCTCCTGCAATTAAGCAGTAACTAAAGGACTCTAATTCCTTTATCCAGGTTTGATTTTGAAGGCAACCATTCAGGAGAGGGTAAAGAATGCAAGTGTATTCTTTGAAAAGGAGGTCTTCCTTTCTAGCTACTAAATGCTGAAGACTGTCCTCCAGGATAATTCTTTCCAGCTTCAGGATGCATGGAAACTGAACTAGTAGCTGGGACATTGCTTAGTGAACAACGTAATAAAAGGTAGATAACAGAAACTAATTTCAGCTGGGCGTTTCCAATTTTTTAAAGCCATAGACCCCTTGGGTCAAGCGTAAGTGATGAACATTGAGCTACTCTAAGCCCTCCACACATACTCTGTCCCCTCTTCCGACTCTCAAGAGGATCATCCAGCTCTGGGCCTGGGAGGCATGCTTATGTTTTAGGGTGAATTATGCCTACACCTCACATTTGGGTTAAGAAAGACTTAATTGTTACTGTCATATATTAGTGATGATATACAGATTTGGTCTTGAATGGCAAAACCAATCAAAAACTAGTGACTGACTGACTTGGAAAAGATTCCAAGGACAAGTCTTGATTTAGTGAGAAAAAAGAGTACAATGATTGATTTGCAATGACTAATAAGGATATAACAAAGGAAAAATGATGCCTTTGTATCATATCGTTTGGCCTTCACATTGTGTAATAGGCTCATACACTTTTAACACTAAAAGTGATTTTAAAAAACAACCAGTTTAATCCCCTCAAGCAGAGCACATTTTCCCACAACAGTTGTTTATTTTAATATTCATTCATTCATGAGACATTTATTAAGCACAAATCTTTGACAGATGCTATACAGTGGGAGGCATATTTCCCTGCTTTTCTATTTCTTTCAAGAGCAACAGTTTTATCTAGTGCCCCAGATTCCAAAGTCCTCACTGTCATCAGGTGACTGTCACCAGTCCTTTCTGGGATCTTAACATCTGATTGTTTCAGCTGCCTCCTTATGGGAACCACTGCTACTAGCCTCTCGCCTTTTGAGTCTATTTTCCTCTCTGAAACCCCATCATAATCATGTAAGCTCCTTGAGATCTGTCTCCTTTCACCAAGCCAAGGGAATCACTCTAGGAATTCTCCCCTCTATCATTTACTTCGGCAATTTCTCTCCCTCTGCTGGATTATTCCCATCAACACACAAATATGCTCTCTTAACCCCATGTCTCTGCCATAGTTCTGACTTCCCCAATTTCTTCCCATTTTCTCTTGAACCTATGTCACTCGGACTTTGGTCCCTATAATTCCATCAAAACAGCTCTTGCCAGGGTCAGCTCCATTTGACACAGCTAATCACTCTCTCTTTGAAATGTATACTTCATTGGGCTTCTGAAATACAGTCCTTTCTTAATTCTCCTTCTGCCTCATCAGCTACACCTTTTCAGTCTCCCTTGTTGATTTTTTCCTCCTCTCCCTGCCTCTAAGTGTTAGAATTCTCCAGGGCTCAGATCTCATACCTCTCTTCATTTATACTCACTCCCTAGTTAATCTCATCCAGTTTCATGTATTTAAATACCATTGATATGCATATGCGTGTATACATATACACATATAGGTATGTATGTAAGTGCATGTGTACATCTATACATATACATGCATGTATTTATTCATTCCAAACTTCTTCCTCTGGATTCAAAAGTATATATCCAACTGCCTACTTGCTGTCTCCACTTGGATGTATCATACACATCTAAAATATAACATGTCCCTAACTGAAAGCCTGATTCCTCACTTTCTGTCTTGTATCTCAGTCTTCCAAACTGCAGTTAATAGCAGCTCCATCCTTCCAGGCTAAAACCTAAGGCATTACTGACTCTTCTCTTTATCTCTCACCTATATCCAATTTATCAGCAAATCTTGTTTGCTCTCCCTTCAAAATAAATCCAGAATCCAACTACTTCTCACCACTTCTACTGCCATTGGTCCAAGCCACAATTGTCTGTCCTCTGGACTATTGCAAAAGCCTCCTAACCCTTTTTCCTATTTTTTTCTCTTGCCCCTCCCTATTCTTTATTCTCAACACCACACCAGCATGAAATCTTTCATCATGCCAGATAGGCATATTACTCTGCTCACATCCAGCAATGGCCTCTAAGGCCCCACACAGCATGACTCCCCGAATACTTCCCAGACGTCATCTCCTTCCATCTACCCTCACCTGCTCTACTCTTGATGACACTGGCTGCCTTGCCATTATTTAAGCACAGCAAGACTGCTACTGTCTCAGGGACTTTGCACTTGATAGTCTCTCTGCTTAGGTCACTCTTCCCTCAGATATCTGCATGGCTCCCTCCTTCATTTCCTTCAAACTTCTGGTCAAATGTCATTATATTAGAAAAACTCTTCCCTGACAATCATATAAAAGACATCCTTTCCAGGCTCCTAGGTTCTTCCTATTCATCTTCAACCTTATTTTCCTCCATAATACTCATATATATGGCCAAACACACACGCACAGTGTTGACGTTATTGTTTAGTTTTATGTGTCCTCCGTCATCCCTACATACTCCCCAAACAGTGTAGGTTGCAGGTTGACAGGAACTTTGGTCAGGTGGGTTTACTGGTCTATCCTCAGTGCCTAGAATAGCGCCTGACACATAGTCAGCACTTAAAACTATTTGTTGTATGAGTGGTAAGGAGGAAGTAATCATAAGGGACAGTCAGGAAAGATACAATGGAAGGATACAATATTGGCCTTTCTTGAGTTATAAAGAATGAGTTAGAGATTTCCAGAAATGAAATAGGCTATTCTAATTAAAGCAGGAATATGTGCTGATTTTGTTCTACTTTGGGTCATTCTGGTGGCCCGTTATTCATGAAGATGGCCCACCCCCCATCCCCGACTATTCTCAGCTTACACTGATTGTTTTCAAATCTAAACGGTTTTGGCATATATGATCTATAACACATAATCCAGCACTTACTTCAATATTATTTCTCATTTTTTTCTGGCTGTTCTCTTAGTATAATCAATAAATATTTGTTGTTTATCTACTATGTGCCTGCCATAACAATCTGCCAGTGTATCTTCTCCCTACAAACAAAAAGAACCTTGGTTATCTAGACTTATCAGATTGTTCGAAATAAGATTTTGCCCATAAGTAACTTTACTGTTGTAAACCATTTCTTTAGTTTAGCCAAAATGAGTATCCTAATTATTTGGTGAAAAGTGATAATTACAATGATTTCATTAACACTATATTAGCAAGTCAAATTAATCACAAATTTCACGCAGAACATACATATATTTCTCAGTCTATTTTTTCATTTTAGTTTTGATTTCAACAAGTTCCCTAGGGCTGTAAATTCCACCAGGACAGAGACTATGACTTGCTCAGGGCACCTAGCAGAGTACCTCACACACAAGAGGCACTAAAAAAAGGCCAATAATGATGAACCATGGCATGAAGCACAGATGTATAAAAGCATCTTGCTGATAAAATATTTCCAATTTAAGTTGTTAATGTGTGAAAATTTAAAATTTTGACATTCTGAAAATGTACATGTGATACATGGCTTTAAGAATATTTATTTTTTGTTTTGGTTTTTAATCTGTCTCCAAAATGAAAAAAACAAAAGAGAAAGTCAAGCTTTGGCAACACTGTAAGCACTGTCGAAAGGCTCACAAAGCCACTCCCACTCATATTCATAGTCCACTCTGAGAAAAGAATTTAGGATTCTTGGATTATCCTGAGTAGAAGCTGAAAAACAAATGTTGTGGTTTTGAGAGTGCTGTAAAAGCGCTGAGGAGAAATTAAACAAAGGCTCTGAACCTTATTTGTGTTCTGTAACACTGCTTCAAGGCAACATTTTTACTTTTAAATGTATGCCCTCATTTACTTAGGAAATTAAGAAATGAACTCCCCGTGTCAGTGTCCCTGCTACTAAAACAACCTAGCCATCGGCTGATTTACAATTGAGTCCTAATTGAACAGTTATGGTTTTAACTATATCAGCATATCTGCAGGTTCCTTAGATATATATTCCAAGCATTTCCCATAGATTTTACAGGCAAAGGAAAGAGTAAAGAGAGCCTTAGAGCACACAAGTTTCTGTAGAATACTTAGCACATCATTCTGCTTATTTTTCTTAGTTCTATCTCATTTCTGACACATATTTCATAGACCTGCTATTTAAAATATAAACGTTTTCATTAACACCAAATAAGAGGTTTTAGTGAAATCATAGTCTTATGTCTCTAGTAATGTTACAGATATTTTAGTTTAACAATTATTTATAGGAAGACAGATCTTAACTTCCTTCCTGTTATCCTAGTTCTTTCCCCTTCTAGCGCCAATAATCATGTTTAATCATTTTAATGAGTTCCTCCATTCATATGGCAGTATATTCACTTAGATGTCTTCAGACTAGGAAGAAATGAATAATCAAGGAACACATCCTCGCAGGTATAAGGGAGGAAAAATGGACACATTTTTATTAGAGCTATAGAGAATGTATAATTCAACTCAGTGTGCTTATCTCAAAAAGACTCTTTAGCGCTAGAAGGGAACATACGGACCCAGGTCAGACAACTGTTTTACAAGGAAACTGTGGTTTGTGGACATCTAGCGGATTTTTTTAAGGTCACAGAGCCAGGTGTGTCTTCAACCCAGGTACACTGAGAGAAATCAGATAGCTGAAGATCCTGCTAGTGTACAGGCTGGGTCCAGTGAGCATGAAAGAAGGTGACATTTACTAGCATAGGCCATATTTCAGCCACAGAAAGAGTGATTGGGGCTCAAGACCACAAACATTACACAATTTCAACTGAAGACAAGTCTGGGATATGGCTTCAGAGTTGGCTAGTTAATGAGGCTATCAGAGCTGGAAAAAAGTCAAGATGCAGGCCCAGGTGTTGAAAGTGTCCCTAGGATGAGATGCGTCAGGTGCCCCATCATCGGGGAAGGCAAGAGAGTGCCCCAGAGATCAGTAGATGAGGGTGACAATTAGGAAAGGGTCGTAGAAGTGAAGGGCACTGATGAATGGGTAGAGATATAAGGACAATGACTGCAGAGAGAAGGAAAAGTAACCACCAAAGAGGGTTTTCAAATACATAGGTCCGGTCGCAAGTGCAAAGAGAGAGAACAGTGTGCTGGTTTAATCATGTTGTGTTATTGAGACTAAATTCTAAATGGACTTGCATTTGCTGAGAGTAGTATTCATTAATATCTAGTTCAGCAACACTTATATCTAAGTGTTGGCCAGACGATTTACCTGGAGAAATCCTGCTCTTGCCCTTTTCCTAAAGTCATGCGCACCCAAAATAAACAGGGACATGTGTTATCATTAAAGAATAAAATAGACACAAAAACACATGCTCAAGGGACATTTTCCTTCAGGGAAGCAGTACATTTGACAAACAGTTTGCCAAAGAAAAGAGGCTCCTTACTATGTTATCCTTTTGAAATAAAATCTGGGGAGGAGGGAAGCCCTAGATGGAGAATCTATGGGATACTAACACCTTCTTTTGTAGACCAGGATCCTTTCCTATAGCTCTGTAATTATACTCCTAGCCAAGGTGCCTCTTCAACATGATCTGATAGTCTGCAACTTTGCCACCAGGCAAGGAATGAATTTTGTTGCTGTGTTGAATTGAAGACTGAAACAAGTGAGCAAGAGTATCACATAATCACTTTCTCAGAATGAATGGCTGAATGAACAAATGAGCAAAAGGAAAACTATTCACTTGCTTGTGTGATTTGGATAGGTTATGGATCAATCCTCACCAGGAAGAAACTGCCTTGGGTGGGGAAGGGTATGACATAAGCTTGGAATTGCTACGTCTCTGGTAGGAGACATAAAGTAAAGAGTAAAAATTTTTAGAGTTAAAATCTCATGGCATGCTTCTCCCTCTCATGTCATATTTCCCTGCAGGATTTTGAAGCCTGGGAAGCAAATAACTGGAGCTCGCTTTTCCAGAGCCATTTCTGCTCATGTGTGGGATGGCAACAGAAGCAAGTATGTTCAAATCTTAGTCCCTGGCTGATGTTGGGTAACATAGCTAGTGAGTTTGAGTGAGAAAAGATACACAGGCAAAGAAAATCTATTAGGAAAGAGGCGAAATGTGATGTAGACCAAAGGTACATAAAAGAAAGAAATTTCTAAGGCTATTTCAGTTAATATTTGATCTAGCTAATTCTAATATGCAACATTTCTGATGAGATGTCCAAGTACGGGTTTCAGAGTAAACAGTGCAATTTATTTCCATTATTATTTTCAATTTACATTATGTTCTTCCTCTAAGGACCTCATACAGTATGGCAATTAGCCTCAGAGATACCTCATTCCAGTGGTAATAGTACTCCATAATAATGCAGTCAGTAAAACCAATACAAAAATATATTTCACATAAGCAAATAAGCATAAATGCATCAGTTTCCTCTACTTTTATAGTTTTTCAGTTTACAGTGAAGGTGGGTCACTTATAGTAATGTTTATATATGATACTAGCATAGAGGCAAATCAAACATTAGTTGAAAAAGACACACACGACATTAAAAAGTTTAAACAAAACTTAATAGAGATTAAGCCTTAGAAGGAAAATAAATATAGATTTAGAACTAACATATATATATGTTATATATATTATATATATTATAAATTATATATGTTATGTATATATAATTATACATACATATATAAAATATGTATAATATATGGGGTAGCTACTCTGGAGTTTTAGATGACGTGAGGGTGGCTATATGTATATAGGATCACAGAATTGAATTTCAGAGATGACCTGGTCCAACCCCTTTAGTTTACAGATTTCTCTGCAAAGGCTTTTTTGTCTTACTGATGAGAAAATGGAAGCTTAGAGGATTCGCTATATCTTATTTCTTCAGAACTTGTTCAAGCTTCCTTAGAAGGCAGAAAATAGTGCATATACTAAGTTACTGTAAGAAAATTTGCAATTACAAAGAGGACAGAGGTTCCATATAGGTTACATGCACTTCAGCTTTCATCCAGTTGACACATGTTTATTGCACGCTAATGGATTGTGCATTGAGCTACACAGGCACTAGGGCTATAGCTGTGGGGTATATTGACAAGATTTCTGACCACGTGAACATCACAGTCCACTGAGGGATATAGTCAAGTCGAGAGGCAGTTAGAAGATCCCAAGATAAAAGCTGTAAGAGGACTAAGTAAATGAGGACAGGTAAGGTTGTTGGAGTAAGCGTGTGTCAGACTGCAGAAGGCCCTGTGAGCTATGCTAAGAAGTTTAGTGTCAGTCCTAAGAGAAATTAAGAATCATGTAAAGGTTTTAAGTAAGAGATGGACATGAGCAAATTATATTTTAGAAAGATGACTTCTGATTGAAGATGGCAAGTCAAGGCAAGCAGACCAATGAGAAGTATTCTAAGGCAGAATATGATGCCCCACACAAGGAAAGTAGCAGTCAGGACAGAGAGAAGTAGCCTTAGATTTTGGAGGTAAAACTGAAAGAATTTGGTGACTGACTGAATGTGAAGTGGGGGGGGGGGGGTAAATACTGATGATGGTGTTGAGGTTCCTGCTTTAGTAAGTGGGTAAACGGGAAGCCATTCACACATAGAAAGAAACACAGGAGGAGAAAGAGGAAGCTTTGAGTGTAGGATATGCATCACTCCAAATTAACCCCTTCCACATACAGATTCACCTGTACACCCCTTGCTGACAAGTAGGAAAAAGAACTCATTTTATGGCCAAGTCACATAAACCTCTGTAACTCAGGAATTATTACAGAGTTAAATCTTAATTATGCATATCTTTTATTCAAGTTTAGTTTATCTGTGGCATATCCCAACAGGTGAACCATTTAGTAGTCTGCTTATATATTTTCTTTTTTTAAAAAACAAATCATGTTTACTCCCATATTGGCTGCATCTTACCAAGAAAATTCTTTGAAAGACAGATAAGTAACAAGTTCCTTCAGGGAGGGCTTGACTTGGGGTCAAGCTCGGAAAATCGGACATATTTCCAACTTTTCTTCAGTCATATATTCATAGTAAAGCTTCATTATTTTGTTGGCAATTACTTTTCAGAACCATAGGTACACTCATAATCAGATATAAATATAAGATGCATTTTAAATGTAAATATAAATGACTCCTGCATTAATTTTGTTTGAATTATTGTGCTCTGTTAGTTCTTACAATCAGGGGTTGACCATGTATATGCATCTGTAAAAGGTTTTTGGAAGGATTTCTTGAATATGACACCAAAATCACAGGGAATGAAAGCAAAAATAGACAAATGGGACTACATCAAACTTAAAAACGTGCACATCAAAGGATACAATCAACAGAGGGAAAAGGTAACCTAAGGAATAGGAGAAAGCATTTCCAAATCATATATCTGATATGTGGCTGCTACCTAGAATTTAAAAAGAATTTCTACAACCCCAAAACAAAAAAATCAAACAACCCAATCTAAAAATGAGCAAAGGAATTGAACAGACGTTTCTCCAAAAATTATGTACAAATGGCCAATAAGTTTTGTAAAGAGATGCTCAATATCACTAATCACCAGAAAAATGCAAATCAAAAGAACAATAAGATATCACCTCACACCTATTAGGATGGCTATAATAAAAACAAACAGCCAAAAAAAATGTTGGTGAGGACTGGCAGAGAAATTGGAACCCTTGTGCACTATTGGTGGCATTATAAATGGTACAACTGCTACTGAAAACAGTTTAGAGGTTCTTCAAAAAATTAAATATAGACTGACTACATGGTCCAGCAATCTGACTTCTGAGTATATATACAAAATAACTGAAAACAGGGTCTCAGAGATATTTTCACACTCATGTTCATAGCAGCCATATTCACAATAGCCAAGAGGTGGAAGCAACACAAAGGTCCATTGACAGGTGAATGGATAAACAAAATGTGGTATATACATACAATGGAATGCTATTCAGCCTTAAAAAGGAAGGAAATCTTGTCGCATGCTACAACATGGATGCACCTTGAGGACATTATGCTAAGTAAAATAGGCCACTCACAAAAAACAGCTACTGTATGATTCCACTTATATGAGGTATCTAAAATAGTCAAATTCATAGAAGCAGAAGGTAGAATAGTGGTTATCAGGGGCTGGAGGTGAGGGCAAAGGGGAGGTGTTGTTTAGTGGGTATAGAGTTTCAGCTTTGCAAGATGAAAAAGTTCTGCAGATCTGTTCCACAACAATGTGAATACACTACTGAACTGCACGCTAAACAATGGTTACGATTTTTTTTAATGATCAATTTTATGTTTTGTGATTTTTGTCACATTAAATAAAAAAGACCACATACTGTATGATTCTATTTCCATGGAATATCCAGAATAGGCAAATCTACAGAGAAAGAAAGTAGATTAATAGTTGCCTAGGGCTGGGGAGATTGGAGGTAAATGGGGAATGACTGCTAAAGGGAACAGAGTTTCTTTTGGGGCTGATGAAAATGTTCTGGAATTAAATATTGTTGATGGTGACACAACTGTGAATATGTTAAAAACAGTTGAATTATACAATTAAAAGGCTTTTGATGTCTAGTGCTTGACACATTTGTCCTCTCTCTCATATAGCCTCTCTTACCCTGCCAAAGACTGTGAAGCAATTCCAAATCATTCAGCACCCTCTTCAAGCACAACGAAATATCATAAAGTATTTCTTTCAGATTATCTTAATAATTATTTTCTTTGAGCCACTGCATTCAACTCCCTAGGAATCCTAAAGAAACGAACTAGAATGCAGCATTAATATTGCTATGCTAAAAACAATGGCATAAGGCCAGAGAATTTCAAGGATAAAAATATGAAATTCCCTTGCCTGAGATTTATTGTGCATTGCAAAAACAACTATATGGATCAGTCAGCTTGAATAAGATGTTTTGACATCTTATCTCAACACGTAAAATTAAAACTACATCTTCAAGTTACACTAAAAGTCCTGTGTTTCTAGATTAAACTCAGATAAGAATTTATTATTAAGAAGATTAGTTACAAGAATGCTTATTTGTCTTCTTTCCAGCCTCAAATTTGAAAAAGAGAAGTTTAGTAATTTGTAAATATCTTGTAATAATATGATAACCATTTTGAAGATATATTATGTTTACACTTTAATAACATTTTGAGCAGAAAAAATAAAGTAGAAATTTCACTAAGATGACAGCAATCAACTTCATCTCAATAGACATTTCATACTGATTATAATCAATAGAACTTCAAATTGTATTTTCTAAATATATTTGCTTATTTTTAACTCTATTGCTACTACTTATTTTCCAGTAATCTCAAAAGTCCAGGACAATACTGAAACCGGCAAACAGTCATTGATGATTAAGTATCTAGGTACTAAAGTTTTTTCCTTTTTGCAATTACTGATTATAGCTTTTAGCTGTTTAACCCACCCATTGTTAACTGTGCTGCTTAGGCAATTTGCTGTCTGACTCCCACTAGGCTCCTACAGATAACATCTCCCTGGAGCCTGGGTCACCATGGTAATGGGTGTGCTGTTTTTCAGGAATTAGAACTCCTTGTCCACTTCAGCCCAGTTGAGACCACCAACTCATCAACTGGGCCGGCAGAGAAATCCAATAGGTGACCTTTTGATGCCAAAAGGCTAAAAACTCCACCCTCAGATCATGCTAACGCCGCCATTTTGTGAACATGGGTCCTATGAAGAGGCATTAAGTCTGACTACACTTGCACAGATCATCAATTACCTCACCTCTAATCACTTCTCTCCACATTTCAGACCACCTTGCCCCCTACCCCTTAAATATCCCTGAGTCCCTATTTTTGGGGAAGCGAATTTGAGGCTCATACTCTTGCTTCCTCACGTGGCTGCCTTGTGAGTAAACTCTGCTGCAATGTCGTCGTCATTTCGGTGTTTGGCTTTCTGGGCAGCAGGCAAAAACGAAGCTGGTTCGGTAACAAGACAGTACCTCTTACTTTTAACAGAAATTATTATGTGGGTCTGCTGGCAGGAGGGTTTTGTGAATCCCAATCTTGTGCCTGTAAACCCAAAGACCACAGATCGAGAGCAGAAACAGCAGGCTTAAACAGAAATTGTCTTAGAGGCTAACAGATCCTACAGAAATAACATCAGAGAAAACACCCATTAAGCAGAAAGAAAGGCTCCTGACTTTCCAAAAAAGATGTCATTGTGAATTACACAAAGGTTTCTTTTTCCAAAGTAATAAACCCACATATAACAATATCCTTTGGGCAAATTGTTAGTCATGTTGGAAAATGAAAAAGATGGGTATCTTTAGTGCACTTAGACCCTAACATGGAGTATCAATCCCGTGCAAGTTACAGCTATTCTTAAACTATCTTTGTCTGCTTTTCTATTTTTCAAATCTAAGGTAGTATCATCATTCTACTAATATTTGAACTCAAGTAATTTCTCAGAAGAAGGAAAAATCTAATAATTTCCTACAAGTACATCATTCTGAAAGGTAACAAGACAATTTTCATTGCTGCAGAGTGAGCCTGGGTGTACATTAAAAGCTCCAGGCAGTGCAGTGGGACCCAGTATTAATAGGACACAGTATTAGCAGCTCTGAGGAACAACCCTTGATACAGATTGCAAACTATCCATGATGACATATATAGGAATCTCCAGATCCTTCACTGAAGTAACATGAAATGATGTGTAAAAGACAGCGCATGGCAACACAGGGCTGTTTCTAAACAAAAGAAACATTTTCTCTTGTTCAAACAAGGAATTTAACTCTAAGCTATTCTATGGCTAAGATCCAAAAAAGGAGAAACACTTCCAGTAGTGACTAACACTTATATAGCACTTTGTATGCACTAGCCACTGTTCTTAGTACTCCACATATACTCATTTAATCCTCAAACCACCACCCCAACAACCCCACAAGATAGATAATATTATTGTGCCCATTTCACATAAAGAAACCAAGGGTCAGAGAGGTTGTGATTTCCCTGATACCACACAGCTAGTAAATGGAAAAACCAAAATTTGAATCATATAGTTTGGCTTCAGAGTCCATGCTTTTAACCAATAAAAAATAGTGTGTACTTTTTTTTTTACAAGTATCAGGGTTTTTTATGAATATCCATTTCTCAGTGGCATTGACATAAAAAAAATTACAAAGGCTACACCTACATATACATGGTTCAATCTTTCCAATAAACGAGCTTAGTTAATTAAGACAAATTGTCAACTGTGTTAGTGATGGCGTTCAGAATAGCTGGGGGGTGTAGACAAGAAAATGACAGAGTCCACTGTGGTGACTAGTTATTCTATACGCCCAGATACTGCAAGGATAATTTTGCTCTTTGAAAGCAGAAATTACCGCCTTCATATTCTGAGCATCTAGACTAGAGTAAACACTCAATAAATGTGTGGAATGAGGATAGAAGGTAAATAAATCAACACTACATAAAGGAAACATCCAGTGGCACAGAGAGGTGAGCACAATAAAGAGGGAGGAGGAAGGGAAACAATGGTGACTGTGAGCTCCTCCTTGCTGCCTTTGCCGCATGCAGAACTCCACGGTCCAGGCTCCGCGTCTTGCTGTGCTTGACGCAGGTTCAGGCAGCAGGGCAACCGGCCCGGAGAGCTGAGAGTGAAGTCAGAAACCAGAGATGGCCCAGGGGCAGGGACTCCGTGGTGGCTGAGAGTCACATCCCCATGCAAACAGCGGAGCAGAGCCTCTGGCAGCAGGGAGGCATCCAGCAAGGGAGTCGAGGGACAGGCAGGCGGCAAGAGGGGCCCCACCTCCTTTTCAAAGAACCAAGAAGTTAAACTGAAAGGAAAAAGGATTTCGTGTCTCTTACTCAGGGTCTTCTATCTTCCTTTGAAATGATGTTAGAAAAGAAAAGGCAGGGTTGAAAGGGAACACAGAAGAAAGTCGGATTCATGCCTAGAGAGTTAAAACACGTTTTAAGAGCCAGTGTAAATCAGCAGTTAATGCCTTTGGAAGGGACATGCTACCGCGGGGTTCTGCAGCCTGGCCTGCTGACACCGTTAATTATTCCCGAAAAACTTATTGGAAGTAAGAGCATAAATTGAAAGGAAACTCAATGACCTTCCTTCCACCTGCTTTCCTGATTCATACCTTCACCTTTGTCTGGAACACTGCCACACATCTCCACGTCGTGCCAAAATGCCATCTTTCCCATGAAGCCTTTCTTGATCACCGGAATGATACTTTATCTAGAAAGCGCTCAGCTGTCACTTGTGTATCCTATTCACTTATTCAACACACATTTATTGCATGACTCCCACATGCCAAGTATCTTTCTAGACACTGGAGATACAATGCTGAACAAAACAGCCACAAATTTCTGCCTCCAGGGAGCTTACATTCTACTATAGTATATTGCATACTAAATTATAGTTGTTATACTATGCCTTAGCACATTCTACAAGCCTCTTATTGGGTAATAAACTTGTAATGGGCAGCCTTCATCTTGCTTACACTTTTTTTTTTTTAAAGATTTTATTTTTTTATTTTTTCCTTTTTCTCCCCAAAGCCCCCCGGTACATAGTTGTATATTCTTCGTTGTGGGTCCTTCTAGTTGTGGCATGTGGGACACTGCCTCAGTGTGGTTTGATAAGCAGTGCCATGTCCGCGCCCAGGATTCGAACCAACGAAACACTGGGCCGCCTGCAGCGGAGCGTGCGAACTTAACCACTCGGCCACAGGGCCAGCCCCATCTTGCTTACACTTCTGAATTCTCCTCTTAGCTAGCAGAGTATCTTGCACAAAGCAGGCAATGCTTAAAAAAATTCAGTTCAACCTTCTGAAATCAATAGGAAATCTCTTTCCATACAATATTGGAGAATGCTACCTTTGATAGACTTTCAGGAGAAAAATTTCACCTTTGTATTTGGCATAAATTCTCATATTTGCCTACATATTATAGACAGGAAAAAGTGGAAACATACATACACTTGGTCAGATGAAAGAAAAAATTCCATTTCTATTTCCAATGTACTAAAAATGACATAACAAGAAAATGTAAAGGCAATATTATGAAGCCTCTCTATCCCAAAGGAGTATTTATTAAAACAAGTTAAGGGGAAGGTAGGGAGGAAGCAGTTTTAAAATCAGTGACTGACATAATTCAAATTATTTTCAAGGGAATCTTAAAAAGTATGTCACAAAATATTTCTTAAATATTGCTCATTTTGAAAAAGTATGACAATCTGTAATAACTAGAATAGATGAAGTACTCCTCATCTGACTTAATTTCCAAAACAGTCAAGTGCATGAATGGAAACTGCAACGTAATTAATAAATCATTCAGTAGTGACCACGTTATTGAGAAAAATACTGCTCAACATAGACAGTCTAAAATACACTCTTATCTACATCAGGAAATGACCAGAAAACACTTAAGTTGTAGGTTAGTCACTTCCTCAGGGGAGATGAAGCTCTTTCCATGATCCAACCCAACTTTCTTCCTTCTTTTCTCTCTTTCCATTTCCTTTTCTCTTTTATTTAGCAAATACTTATTTTTTCATAAGCCTCAGAAAATTCAATGTGAAAGTAAGCAGGGTCTACATAATAAATATTCTTCACAATTTGATTCCTCACTCATCTTAATCAATCAAGAGCATTTCTTAAGTAGAATGACCTGTACTGAGCATTACACTACCTTCCTTCCCAGTGAACTAAAACTGGCCCTGTCCTACCAACAAACCCTCTTCTGAAGACAAAGCCATTTTCTCAATCTCATATCTCCCACCTGAGTGTAAGTGAGACATGAGCTTAGCTTTAAAAATTTCTAAAGAGACAAGGGTGACAGGGATAAAGATATGCTGGTCATAGCAGAAATGCAGATCTCTGGTATCATAATTTCAGGATTTAAGTAGCGTCCTTAGGATGAAGTCCCCCATCAACCAAACAAAGGAAATAGTATCCAAGCTTAAAGTTTGGTTTACTTTGCCATGATTTTCCTACAGATGCAATGTCACGAGTCAGTCTATGTAAGTGTTTTCAACCTGGGGGTGTGGAGATGAATAGGCTCTCCAGAGGTGTTGGAAGGCCAGACTTTTTAAAGTCTACTCCTCCCCAGACATCTGAGACATCCTGCCCCCTTAAGAATCCTAGCAATTAGCTGCTGTTGATGGGAACATGTAGTGCCCCTTGTGAGTGCTGGGCGAGGGAGGGGAACACACTGATCTGCACTCACTAACAGCCCTGGTTCTCCTCAAGCATGATCTATATCCAGTAGCTCCAGGACTAAAAACAGAAGCAGAGAGGTCACCAAGTCATGTCATGACATGCCAATTGCTGGCTTACCAAATTGGCCGATCCTTTCCCCAACCCCCTGTGTATCAGACCTGACACAACCTTAAAAAACATCCTGGAACTCTGATCAAAAATAAATTTCATTCATTTTTAATGCTGACCTTGCTTTCTTTTTTTTAATGGGAAAATGTTGCAAAATTGAATGAGAAAGACAGCAAACACACAATGCAGATGCAACTCATTTCTGAGCCATGAACCAGACACTATACAAACTCACCCTTGCAGCTTTGTACGAACTACTCATGCTCTCAGTAGAAGACAGTCATACATAATGTAGCAGTGAAACTGTTGACAGGGCTACATGGTCACAGAAGACCCTGCAAATTTGCTGCTGTGGACATGAGGATGTGATGTGTGAAGCCAGGCCTGATGAGATTTCCTATCTCTTTTAACAGTGTCCTCAAGGCAAGTTCTGTTGTTTGCTTAGCATCTGCAGTAATGTAAAGGCTTATTGAAAGTAAACTTTTTATTTCACACATTTTCTGTATCAGGTAAACACGTGCACACAAAATGACATCATTTCCTTATTAAATTGATACTTAAATATTCAAGTGTTCATGGTCTTGGTAAAAAATACATAAACAAATCACCTAGATTATTATAGCTCAAAATGCCCCTTTTCAAACAAATATAAATTTGTAACATTATTCAAATCACAGATTCGTAAGCTTCATGAACACTGGAGTAAGGTGGTTAATGTAAGGTCTTTAGAGGGTTATGAAACCACCTGGAATCACATGTACATTTTTACAGTCAAGAGGTCATGATGTTCCTCAAATTTCCAAGAGGGTAAACGATTTTAGAATGGTTAAGAATTACTAATTTAGAGAGATGGGTGAGTAGTCAAGGGTATATTCAATTTCAATCCCATGACATAAATAAGAGAAAGCAGAAAATATCAGTCATATGTAGATGGCCATGTTATATACATATCTGAATAGATCCAACACTGGGCCATGGTGAGTTCTACTGTTATGAAACAGGAATTTATTATCTGGGAAAATTGAAATAGAGAATGAATGTGGTACCAAAGACAAGTAAAATTCTCAGTCATAATTTCCCTAAAATATCCCTTGTACTTAAAAAAACAAAGCTTTATTAAGCTATACTTGGTATACAATAAACAATACATATGTAAATTTTACAATTAGATATTTTAACATATGTATACACCTGTGAAAGTATCACCACAAACAAGATAATGAACATGTCCATCATCCCCAAATGTTTCCTCGCAATCCCTTCATAATCCTTCCCTGAGCCCTGTTCCCATTGCTATATATTAGTTTGCATTCCCCAGAATTTTATATAAATGGAATCACACAATGTAGTTGGTTGAAGGGTGACTCCCAAAGAGATAGGTCTATGTCTTAATCCCTGGAATCTGTGAACATTACCATATTTGGAAAAAGAGTCTTTGCAGATATCATTGAGTAAGGATCTTGAGATGAGGAGATAATCCTGGATCATCGGGATCGGGCCTAAATCCAGTGATAAGTGTGATACCATACAGAGGAGAAAACAAAGAGAGAAGAAGGTAATGTGAGCATGGAGGCAGAGAGGAGTGTAGCAGCCCCAAGCCACAAGCCAAGGAATGTCAAAAGCCCCCAGAAGCTGAAAGAGGAAAAGAACAACATTCTCTTCCAGAGAGTCTGTAGAGAGTGCAGCCCTGGCAACACCTGGATTTTTTTGCTTCTAGCCTCCAGAACTGTGAGGGAATAAATTTCTGTTGTTTAAAGCCACCAAGTTTGTGGTAATTTGTTACGGCAGCCACAGGAAATTAAGACGTATTCCTTTTTGTCTGGCTTCTTCCATTCAGCGTAATTATTTTGAGATTCACCCAAGTTGTAGTATGCATCAATAATTCATTCCTTTTTATTGCTGAATAGTATTTTACCGTGTGGATACACCAGAGTTTGTTTACCTATTCAACTATTGATGAACACAGGAGTTATTTCTAACTTGGAACTATTAGAAATCAAGCTGCTATGAACATTCACGTGTGTCTTTGTATGGACATTGGCTTTCATATCTCTTGGGTAAATACCTAGTTGTGGAATGGCTGGATCACATAGTACATGCATGTTTACCTTCTAAGAAATTGCTAAACTATTTTCCAAAGTGGCAGAATCATTTTACATTCCCACCAACATGCATGAGAGTGTCAGTTTCCAAACATATGCAGTACAGTTATAAAAACTGTTTTAATGTCCTGTCTCCCAATGCTAACAGTTCTGGGTTAGTTTCATCGATAAACTTCTCTTTATGGGTTATATTTTATTGCTTTTTTGCATGCCTGGGAATTTTTCATTGGATGACCGACACTGTGAATTTTACCTTGTTGGGTGCCGGATATTTTTCTATTTCTAAAAATATTCTTGAGCTTTATTCTGGGACACAGTTAAGTTTCTTGAAAACAGTTTGTTTCTTTTGGGTCTAGCTTTTAAGATTTCTTAGGTGGGACCAGAGCAGTGCCTAATCTGGGGCTAATTATTCCCCACTCTTAAGGCAAGACCCTTTTGAATCTTGAGTACCCCCTAAATCTTGAGTTTTCTGGTCTGGCTAGTTGGTACCAGCACTATTTCCAGCCTTGTGTGAGCACTGGGCAGTGTCAACTCTAATCCTTTTGGATAGTTCTTTCCTCCACTTTGATTGGTTTCCTCATGTGCATCAGTTGCTCAGTCCACAGCTGAGTACCAGAGGGGGCAGATCTCCAGAGGCTCCTGGGGCAGCTCTCCTCTCACCTATCTTTGTCCTGTGAACTCTAGATGTCTTGGTCTTCCCCGATACCCAGTTTCATCAACTCAATCCAAGTAGTCCTCTGGGCTCAGCCTGGGTTCCTCCTTTCTATGCTGCACCTTGGAAGCAGCTGGGGCAATTGTCTGTTTCTCACCCCTCAGGGAGCATTGTCTTAAATTGCCTGATGCCTAGTGTCTTGTTTCATATATTTTGTTTTATTTAGGTTGGAGGGTAAATCCAGACCCTGTTACTCCAACCTGTCCTAAAGCAGAGGCTCCCTTTTCTCTTTAATAATTACCAAATAACTGGAAAACGTAATATACAAAAAACTTGAGCACTATACCCCTGTGGAGAATGTAAAATAGACAACAGAGAGAAGATACCCCTGACTTTAACTTGCCTATTTTTGATTATCTGATACCTATGTATAATCCTTATCAAATTATCAGATTCTCCAAATAGAAATCAACACAGTTCTGAAACCTCACTACTGTGGCTTTCAGATTCATCTACGGGAATCCACCTAGCTCCTTCTATCATCATTCACATTCTCCCACCATACTACATGCCCAATATCACTCTAAAATTTATCAGTTATACCACTTTTGGATTGCGTGATTTTGAACAAACCACTTTTCAGAAACTCAGATGTCTATATACACCAGGCAGGTGACGTAAATGAATAAAGTGGGTCACCACTTAATCTCTCTGAGATTCAGTTTCATTATCTATAAAATCTGGTTAGCAATGCTGTCTACTTCTTTCAGTTGTTGTGAAGATTAAATAAGAAAAACGTTTCCTTTGGTAAGTACTAAAGTTTTATGCCAATATTAGTTATTTTAATCAATAAGAATTATCAGAATCTAATAGCTATTGTTGATAGTATTGCCTAGAAAATTAATGTTGTATGTACCACGTGTTATCTACAAAATTCAGGTGTAATGCCACAAATACTAAAATACATGTTCTTTGACTTCCGTTTGAATTGTTGGGACTGCCATCCTTTCAACTTCATTTCTTAAACTGGTAAAAGTATAGTTAAAATAATATTTCGTCTATTAGGAATAAGGCCAAGAACATAATCAAAGAAGACCTGTAGGCAGCAAAAATAAATTTAGCAAAGAAGACACATTTTATTCATAGGAGAAGTCATCTCATTTTATAACGGGCCTCTTATTTTTAAAATAATTGTAATAATTTTAATAACCTGAGTGATCCTGCATCCATATCCAGGGGAGATTAGAAAGAGTAATGGGAGGAAGTGTTCTGCTGCAGAAGCAGACACAATGACTAGTAAAAAGACAATATCTGACAGTCCAGTAGCCAGAAAAGAAGTACAAATCCAAATGAAGCATACTAACTCAGTCACCTAGGTTATTTGGGTATTGAATTACAGGTCACCATAAAATCTAAAACCATGATCCTAAAAACATAAAGATTATACCCAATACTTTCTATTTAGAGGTCATATATTAGAAAGATTTTTATTTAAAACAAGTTGTGCTTAAATGGTTAACTCTTACCCATTCATCTAGAAAAGGCAAATATGCAGAACTATGCAGTTCCTGAAAATGGGAAATAGCTACATTGTTAGTGTAGCTTTCATTCAACTATGTCCTCTGGCTTACAGATCTAATTACAAGACAGTACTCTCCTTGAGGGCAATGTGAGTTTCCTGCTTACTACTGAACTCCCAGCATCCAGTCTAGTGCTTAAGCCTGGTGGGCATGGTATTTATTGAAGGAATGGATGAATGGACAGACACCTGAATGGATGGCTAGATGGCTGCATGAATAACAAATCTCGTTTTAACTAATTTAGTAATAAATCTTGTTTTAACATTGCTTGTATCAGAAAGAAATTTGGGACTCAAGTATCTTTTCTTTCAGGTCCCTTAAAGTTTAAACATTCCATGATTTATAATAGGCATATAACAAGTTCCTTGGGTATTTAACATAGTTAAATATCTTTGTCTACCCGATAGGTCTTTTTGTTAATATTTCCCCCAAAAAAATCCAAATTAGGAAAAATGCAAAAACAGAAAAATTCTTTTGGTGCCACTGTTATCAAAGTCTCAAGTAGCACATATTTTAAAAAAGAAAATAAAATTCAATAAAAGGAACAATCACAGCCAGAACAATTGTGCAATTTTACTTTCACTCTACAACCTGAAGCAAATAATTTAAATTCCTATTCCAAGTAGTTAGAAGTTAATGATATCTTTTTGCTCCCTATAAAACCTGGCAGCTCTGTCTAAGATGGTGTGTCACAGAAAAATTTTACCATTTAATCCTTAAAACAAAGTTTCCCTATCCTTCCCCTTATTGCTAAGAAGAGTGATGTTGACATAAGGATCAAACTGTTTGCCCTCAAATGCCACGATGAATGTATAACAGAAAGGAAAAAATGTGCAACTTAGATTAGATTACTGGGATTCTAGCAGGCTCTCTCCTTGTTCCAATTACAGAAGACTTTCCATTTACATATAAATAGCTAGGAAATTCCAACACAAATGTATTTGAAAACACCAAATCAAGTAGTTCAGAAAAACATGGATTAGGTGCATTTCAATTTAATTTTAAGGTATTTACAACATGTATGTATTCAAGTAAATAAAAGAAATGGAATCAATTTTTATTACAGAAAGCAACATCTTTTTAAATTATTGAAATTATTCCCACACTGCTCTTAAACCCTTCAGTCAAGGTTTCATTTAGCACGCTGTTAGTTTTTTTTTGCTTAAATGCAAAGGATTAAGTAGTTGTATAGAGTTGTAGTGTGATGTTTGGGATATATAATGCTGTTTTTCATTTTCTCTTAGGTTTTGTCTGTCTATATCAGAGATGGCTCTTGAACTAGCTAGCACTTTATAAAAGATATCAACAAAACAAGGTGCATTTTTCCAACATAACTTGCTTTTATCTTTCTGTATAACCTGGTTTAAATTTTTAGTCCTTGTCGTGTTCTCCGCCACTGGAAGACATTTTGTAATGAGTATAACCTCATTTGCAGTCAGTCTCTAACCACTCACTCACCACAGATTAACCACTTGGTTTATTGATCTATTGCTTACAAACAGCCACTTCAACTTCCACGCAATTTCACAACTGGATTTGATATATGGTATAAACAAACAACTCTGTGTGGCAGAAAATGAACAACTCTGTATGTGCCCAATATGAGTGGAGTTCAGATTTTCTGAATTCACATGTGGGTCTAGACAGATACACAGAAGAAAGGCGGCTGATTTTGCTAACTGCTCATGCATTGAAATAATATTGGTGTTTTGTATTTTAAAAACTACATAACAATTATTTGTTCTGTGTAAATATCTGAAAATATTTAGATCACTGAAGTTTTCAGATAAAATGCCACAAGTTAAAATGGCTAATAATGGTGTGTGTGTGTGTGTGTGTGGAGAGAGAGAGAAGCTGCAGATCACTTTGTAATTGGGATGGCTGAGAGCATTTAGTGGGAAGCCCTCAGTCTAGGGGGAGATCTGGACAGTGCACATGGTAGAAACACTATTGATCTACAGACACATTTCAAGTGCTTGCAAAAATGACTACTATGTAAGTTCCATCTTCAATTGATAAACCACATACATTATTGAATATCCACCATGTGCGGGGAAATGTAATACTGTTTCTCTATGAGTTACACAGTATTCAAACACAAACCCTGATACATAAAGGAGCAAAATTTCCTAACTTTATATTTCACGGGGCAGAATGGTCTCAGAATAAGAAGAAATTCAAATTCACAGACTAAAGCAGTACTACTATTATTTTTAATCACAAAAGCTTGGCAACTTAGAAAGGCAGACTAGGAGAGAGGATTTCTTAAAAGTAAAAGGCAAAAGCAAAATGAAATGGATATTTGGCCAACAGATTTGAATACATGGGCAAAAATAACTCTTGTGTATTATAGAGAATTAATTTCTTAAAGTTTATGGTTTATAGACTACAGAGCATATAGAGCACATAGGCTCATATGCTTACAAATTTAAGAAGCTCAAAACAAATGGTAGGCAAATTTTAAAAAGAATAATAATGTGACAATTGTTAATCAATCTCTGCTGTTTCTTCCTTTTTACAGACATCTGAACAAGCCTGAGGAATAAAACTAATCTTTATTAATGTTTGCAAATAAGTCACCAAATTCAGCATTGAAAATGAGATTTTTTGTAACCTTGGCCAAAACTTGGTAAAATGAATTTGCATTGATTGTCAAGTCCAGTAATCATAAACTCAGCAGCTCTGCCATTACCTTTTACATCAAACACTCATGCTGAACACACAGGTCAATGATAAACTGCAAATATGTTGTTTGGCATGTGCCTGTCTCCTTGTATTCTACCACAGTCTCTTCCTTCCTCTCTCACTCTACAAATTATACAAATTAGATTTTAGCATAGCAAAATCTTTATGCCTGCTATTATTGCTGAATATACTTAATAATCATCTTCTGACTAAACAAAGATAACAGTAAAAGGCTATGATGAAATTTTGATGCAATGGAAAAATAATGTAATTTGTTTGTAATGAATATGGTACAGCTGTCTGAGAAACCACTTATGAAATATACCATCAAAAAGAGATTCTTTGGAACAAAATAATAAACTATGTTGTATTTAAGTATGGACCTCATTATTTGACAACTTGTTTCTCTGATAGGTACTAGATGCTGCTAACATACTAAGCTTTTAATTAGTATTCCATGGTTTTCCTTTCTTTCTCTTTTTTATTTTTCTTACTATCACAATATGTTGCTAAGGAAAAGGCTATGTATTAAAAAAAAACAAATGACATACATTTGCAATCTAAAATGATTAGTTTTAAGATAAGAAAAAATCTTATGAGTACTGTTGTGAAAACTAAGTTACAAAATAAGATTTTCTTCAAATATCCCTGGGTATTTGGATATCTGAGTGTCCCTCTTAAGAAAATTTAAGATATACCTAATGGTTACAGATACATAGTACATCGGTTAAAATTATATAATCTTTACATAAAGCAACTACTACTCTTTAGTATTCAAGGGAATTGTGTAGATAATTTTTAAGGATATCATATAATAAACCCTATTAAACAGCTTTTATTAAAGAATCTTCTGAAAAATCACTATTTAAAAGATGTGGAAGAAAGCATTCAGACAGTTATTTTAAAGGAAGTAAATACAATTTTTCTAAGTAGTTACAGTTGTAATAGTAGTTACAGTTAGAATCACTGTAAAACAGTCACTTATTACATGAGTTTTCAACAGATTTAGAACTCATGAACATTGATCCAATTTCCATAAGCCAGTGGCATCACCCAGGTGCCATAATAGAGAGTTTAACAACTTCCATGGACAGAGTTCAAGGAAGGTCAAGCAGAGAATTACATCAGGGAAGGATGTGGTTTCAGCTCACTGCCTCCTCAGGGCCAGCTGAGATGAGAGCAGACAATGTCTCCACACTTTCCAAAGTGCTCTTCTGAGGAGGGGGTCCTCTGGGGAGGTACTGTCTCCATTGTAGAGATGAAAAATTGAAATACAGAGGTCAAGTAACATTTTTAGATCAAACTACCAATAAGCAGCCAAAGAGACAGAGCTAACTGTCTCTCTGTGTAAGGTGGCTCTGACCAGGCAGGAATAAACTCCTCTCGAAGATTTGTTTTGTCCCAAGAACCAAAGGTTGTAATTAAAGTCACCCAGCCTCAGCAGAGAACTAAATACTCCAATTAGCCTATCAATATCTAGAGCCCACTAGGAGGGGGTCAAACACTTTATGACTCTTCTGCCATGAATCTAAAAACATGTAAATTTAAGCCTACTACACGAGAAGAAAATGAAATGACTGTTTTACTTAGAAAATAAGGTATTCCAATTTATTACTCATCACTTTCCACACCAGCTATAATTTTAGCCACTTCAATTCAGAAACATATTTCTGAAATGACTGAAATAGTGAACCTGATATTTCTTATTTTTAAGAAAATCATTGTTAATCAAGGAGAAGAATAGCTTTAAAAAAATATTGAGAGCATAAGAGTAGTTTCTGGCAAGATTCCAGATCATGCTTCACAGCCAATGTAAAAAGAGAACAAAAAGGCAGTCACTCTAACGGGACAATGACGGAATCACAGTCACAGAATTCTAAAACCTGGCCTGCCAGAATTGCTCCTTCTCCCAAGTTCCTGATTCTTCAAGGAAGCCAGAATCTAGCTCATCCCCGTTAATTACTACAAAAGGAGGCCTGGACCTGTCAGGTGAGATTCTACCTCAAGAGACAAACGGCAGCAAGAAGCAGGCGCAGAGTTTGGGATTGAAACTATTGGCTGTAATCACTGAAGAGATATTAAAGAGCTGAGGCAATTACTTTAAAAAAATCAGCCACTTTCGACAATTTCTCCATCATCTAAAATGAAGAAAATAAGTTTAAAAAAACTTATAAATGCGCTGAAAAATTATTCTGCTTTAAAAAGCCTTTTTTGTTTTATTAGACAAACTCTTATTTCCCTACTTTCCCATTCAATGTGAAGACATATGATCATATGATGAATGTCAATAGAGGATATAATTAGTTCTGTTATTATGAAATATTTTTGTTTCTTTTCCTTTTCTGCAAATAGGTTTTCAACAGTTGGAAGGATCTACAGACCAAACACAGAGAAGTCAAACAAGATGCCAATTTTGACTTGGATTAAAGATTTAGTTTTGCAGCTCCCAAAGAAATCTCATTGAGTTTCTGTTACTAAGACTCAAGCCCAGAGACTCCTCAGGAGTCTGGGTGGACTACTGAAGTTATCAACTATGAGTGACTGATAAGAATAATATTGACATCATTTACATTAGTGAAAAATGATTAATTACACAGCTACCCATTGCATTTGCCATACTGTCAAGCAAAAATGCATATGATAAGAACAAAAGATGAAAGCTAAAGAGAGTCATCAGTGATACTATTTTGATTTTATAAAATGACCCTCATGCTGAAATACTGACTTGATAAAATGGCAACATGGAAATATTGATAGTATTAGTGACAACTAACTACCTTATATTTTTACAGTACTTCCTAATTTAAAAAGCATTTTCTTGTACATTTTCTCATTTGTCCTACATAAATTGCTACTCTTCATTTGTATACTTTGTATGGCTGACTCAAATAAGGCTGATAAATAAAGTACATAAACTTAAAAAAGGCTAAAGAACTTCAGAGAGAAAAATGTGTCAAAATGAACATAAAAACAAAATTATACACACACACTCACACACACACACACAAACTGAACACTTAAGTAAATGGATGATGGATGTGAGAACCAGACTTCTCACTGTTGGAGTGGGAGGTCACAGATAAGCAACATGGGGGGCGGTGATTAGAATGATCCATATGGTAATAGATTAGACTAGGAGACATCAGTATAAACTCATGTTTAGCTCAATATAGGTAAGGATAGTTACATATAGAAATGTTTCTAGTTGTGTGTAATATATAGATGTATTAGCAATATATAGATGTATTTATTTGCTCAGTCAGGTGGGAGAGCCTAGAAGGAACCATTCCCCAAGTGGCAATGAGCATACCTAGTGCCCAGATCTTGGTTTCTACCAGTTCTCTGCAGAACGCTAACTAATATAACCACCCCCCCAAAAAAAGGAAAAAAAGAAATATTGAGGTATAAATCTACTGAGGTATAAATCTAAAAAATATATACAAGATCTATATGAGGAAAACTACAAAACTCAGATGAAAGAAATCAGAAAAGAGCTAAATGAATGGAGAGATACTCCATGTACATAGATAGGAAGATTCAATATTGTCAAGATATGTTTCTCTCAACTTGATCTATAGATTCAGTGCAATCCCAATCAAAATCACAGCAACTTATTTTGTGTATATCAACAAACAGATTCTAAATTTTATATGGAAAAGCAAAAGACTCAGAATAGCCAACACAATATTGAAGGAGAAGAAAAAAGTCAAAGGACACACTACTCAACTTCAAGACTTACTATAAAGTATAGTAATGAAGACTACATGGTATTAGTAAAAGAACTGAAAAATAGATCAATGGAACAGAATAGAGAGCCCAGAAATAGGCTGACACACATCTAGGCAACTGATCTTTGACAAAGGAGCAAAGGCAATTCAATGGAGAAAGGATAGTGTTTCAAGAAATGGTTGCTAAACAACTGAACATCCACTTGCAAAAAAATAAATCTAGACACAAACCTTACACTTTTCACAAAAATTAACTCAAAATAGATCATAGACCTAAATGTAAATCACAAAACCATTAAACTCCTAGGAGATGACATGGAAGAAAAGCTAAGTGACCTTGAGTTTGCAATGACTTTTTAGATACAACACCAAAAGTACAATCCATGAAAGAAAAAAAGTGATAAGTTGGACTTCATTAAAATTAAATGCTCTACGAAAAACGCTGTTAAGAAAATGAAAAGATAATCCCCAGACTGGGAGAAAAAATTTGCAAAACACATATCTGACAAATAATTTACATCCAAAATATACAAAGACCTCTTAAAACTCAACAATAAGAACAAGACAACTTGATGAAAAGATGGGCAAAAGATCTGAAAAGATACTTAACCAAAGAAAATATACAGATGGTTAATAAGCATATGAAAACATGCTCAACATGATATGTCATTAGGGAACATCAAGTTAAAATAATGAATACCACTATACACCTGTCAGAAGGGCTAAAATCTAAAACACTGACAACACCAAATGCTGATGAGGATATGGAGCAATAAGAACTCTCATTCATTGCTGGTGGAAATGAAAAATAGTACAGTTACTTTGGAAGACAGTTTGGCAATTTCTTACAAAGCTAAACATACTCTTACCATGCAAATCCAGCAATTTCACCCCTTGATATTTACTTAAAAGAGGTGAAAAACTTATGTTCACACAAAAACCTGCACATGGATGTTTATAGAAGCTTTGTTCATAATTGCCAAACTTGGAAGCAATCAAGATGTCCTTAAGCAGATATTCGGATAATAAACTGTGTTACACCCAGAGAATGAAACGTCACTCAGCGTTGAAAAGAAATGAGCTATCAACTCATGAAAAGACATGGGGGAATCTTAAATGCACATTACTAAGTGAAAGAAGGCAATCTGAGAAGGTTACATAGTGCATGATTCTAACTATATGACATTCTCAAAAAAAAGCAAAATTATGGAGGCAGTAAAAATATCAGTGGTTTCCAGAAGTTAGGAGCAAGGCGTAAAGAGGGAAGGATGCCTAGGTAGAGCACAGGGCATTTTTAGGGCAGTGAAACTATTCTGTGTGATATTGTCATGGTAGATACATGTCAATTAATATTTGGTAAAACCAACAGAATATACAACAAAAGAGTGAAATCTAACGTAAACTATAAATTTTAGTTAATATTAATATGTCAGTATGGACTCAACAATTGTAAAAAATATACCATGTCAATAGCTGTCAATAGGGGAAACTATATGTGTGTGCTGGTGGAGAGTAAGAGGAATATGACAACTCTGTACTTTCCGCTCAATTTTTCTGTAAATCTGAAACTCTTCTAAAAAATAAAGTCTATTAAATTAAAGTTGTTACATATATGATAATAAAAGCTAAATGACGATACATTGTAAACTCTAATATGTTGGGTAGTAGAGACAGAGAACGTAGAAATCACTTGCAATGAGGCTCATTAGAAAGAACTTCAAGGAACAAAAATTTGAGCTGGTCTCTGATACATGGGCAGTACTTGAATAGGAAAAGAAACCCCCACTAATTGTTAATTATTAACATGCAATCTGCCTGAAACAAAATTAAATTACATTTCTCTCAATAAGGCTCCAATGTGCTTTGAAGTCATTTGTAAGATATTATTTTGATAGATGTGAAGCATTTGATGTTGCCACACCACTACTATTTTTCATAAATGGGAAGTTGTCCAATCTTGATATAGCAATTTGTGTTATATCACAAATGTGATTGAGAAAGTGACATTTTTTTATGAGGTTATACAAAAGTATGTACATAGTATTAGGACCAGTTACACATATCCTCTGTTGCAAAGAGCAACCATGTAGTCTATATAATCTAATTAGTCGATTATTTTATATATTAATTCCTATAACATATCCATTTCATTAGGTTTCCTGTGAATTATCTAGCAAGTATATGTAATAGTAAGAGATGTTGACTGACAAAGTTGATCTTACCAGGACAACATAGGAGAGAATTAATGGAGTATTCACCAAGAGAGTGTAACCTTCCACAAAGTTTAGTAGAGTTCTCAATAAATACAGTTTCTCTTGAAATATGTTGGATAAAAATGTGAATTGAGATTTCTTTATCCTAGAATTTATTTCTAAAATTTTGCCCTGGCTAGGATCTCTACTGCAATGTTGAACAGTGGTCCAAAAGAAGTTGAACGGAACAATGTGGAACAGAACAGAGTGGACATCCTTCTCCTAATCTTAAACTAGGCTGCAGGATTTCCCTTCTACTCATAGTTTGCTGATAGCTTTCATCATGAATGAGTGTTTAATTTTACCAAATGTTTTATCTGTATCTATTGAGATGATCAAATGTTTCTTCTTTTTTAGACTATTAATTTGGTAGATTACATTACAGGCATATTTCATTTTATTGTGCTTCACTTTATTGTGCTTTGCAGACATTTCATGTTTTACAAGACCCTCCACCAGAAAAAAGATTGACTCACTGAAGACAGATGATGGTTAGCATTTTTTAGCAATAAAGTATTTTGAATTAAGATATGCACATTGTTTTTAAAGATATAATGCTATTACATACTTAATAGAGTACAGTACAGTATAAACATAAGTTTTATATGTACTGGGAAACCAAAAAATTCATGTGACTCACTTTATTGAAATATTCACTTTATGGTGGTGATCTGGAACCAAACTCACAATATCTCCAAAGTACGCCTGTAGATAGTTTTAATGTTACACTAACCTTTCATTCCTGGAATAAATCCTACTCTGTCATAATATATTATCCTTTTTATATATTAGTGGATTTGACTTGCTAAAATTTTCTTAAAGATTTTTATACCTGTGTTTATGAAGGATATTGGTGTTAATTTTTTTTCTCATAAATTCCTTTTCATTTCCAGACCTGCACTAACAGAAATGTTTAAAAAAATTCTTCAGGTAGAAGGAAAAATGACACCAGATGGAAATGTGGATCAATAAAAAAAAATGAAAAATGTCAGAAATAAAAATCCTAGCAGAAATTGACAAGCTGATTTTAACATACAGATGTGCAAAAGACTTAGAATAGTCAAAGCAGTTTTGAAAAAGACAAAGTTGACCAACTTATACTGCCTGATTTTATGAATTATTGCAAAGTTATTTTAATAAAGGCAGTGTGCTAGTGGCATAAGGATAAACATAAACATTAACAGAATAAAAGGCCAGAAATAGACCCACATTTATATGGTCAATTTATTTTATTTTTCATAAACATGCCAAGATAATTAAGTGGGGAAAAGATAATCTTTTCAACAAATAGTACTAGAATAATTGAGTATAGATATGGAAAAAGAGAACCACAACCCTTATCTCAACCATATGCAATAATTAACTCAAAATAGATCGTAGACCTAAATGTAAAACCTAAAACTATAATACTTCTTGAAGAAAACATAAGAGAAAATTTTTGTACATTATGTTAGGTAAATATTTATTAAATAGAATACCAAATATATGTACTATAAAAGAAACAACTGGTTAATTGTAGTTCATCAAAATTAAGATGTTTACTCTTTGAAAGACTCTGTTAAGTAAATAAAAAATTAAGATTGGTAGAAAATAATTTCAAGACATACATCTGATGAAGACTGGCATCCAGAAAATAAAAAGAGCTCTTAAAATTAAATAACAAGAGGACAAAAAACTGAATTTGAAAATGGGTAAAAGATTTGAACAGATACTTCAGTAAAGAAGCTATAAAAATGACAAATAAACACATCAAAATCATTAGTCATTAGGGAAATGCAAAATAAAACTACAATGGGATATAGCCACACACATATTAGAATGGCTAAAATTACAATGAGTGACCAATAGCATGTGTTGGCAAGGATGTAGAGCAAGTTGAATTCTCATGCATTACTGGTGGAAATGCAAAATGGTACAGCCAATTTGCACAACATTTAACAATTCTTCATAAATTTAAACATACAATTATCAGAAGACTCAATAATTTCACTTCTAGATATTTACCCATGAGAAATAAAGAAAAAATTCAATAAAGCAAGTGTATGTTAATATGTACAGCAATGTTATTTATAATATTTACAATAGCCCAAAAAACGAAAATAACTAAATTCCCACCAACAGCTTAATGGATAAACAAATTATGGTATATCCCTGCAATGGAAAACCACCCAGAAATAAAACAAAACAGATTCAAGACACATGCAACAACGTGGATAAATCTCCAACAGCATTATGTTAAGTCAAAGAAACCAGGCATATAAAGTTCCCATGTAATGCTAGAAAACCAAAACTGTAGTGAGATAAAGTATGTCAGTAGTTACCAGGGGCCAGGGTAACAGAGGGAGAGTGACTGCAAGGGGGCAGAGGGGGAGTTTTTGGAGTGATGGAAATGTTTTTTATCTTGCTTTCATCACAACTTATTGAACTGCACATTTAAAATTGGTGAATTTTATTTTAAGTAAATTATATTTCAGTAAAGATTAAAAGTAGAGGAGTTACAAAATTGAGGAAAAAAAAGAATGCTCAATCCAACAATAACGTACTCAGTTCTTGCTCAGCACAAAGCAGAATATGAGAGTTGAAGATCAAAGATGTATAAAAGCACAATTCTTGCTCTGCAAGGAATTCACAGTCTAGTGAAAAATACAGATACATTTACAACTAAGTCTAATATAACTATGGTAAGTCTAATAACAGACGTATAAACAGAATTTTGTAGACACAGAGAAGAGTGATTTGTCCTACAAGATTCAGAGAAAGCTTGATGACAAGATGACAACTATGTTGGGCCTTAACAGGTAATTAGGATTTAACAGGTGATGTTTTCTAACCAATCAAAAGGTATATTACATAGTCATTTCCCATCCATCCATTCTATTCCCTTATCTTTCAATGACCTATCACTCTATTTAGATAAACATTAACATGTTAATATGTACCCTTTAGCCAAATAGGTTCGTGCATGATATGTGTTTATTAACTACTTCATCCATGAAATTCTTCAGATTTAGATATAATTAGGGTGGACAATTATCCTGGTTGCTTAGGACTGAAGGGTTTCTTGGGATATGGGACTTTCACTGCTAAAACTGGGAAAGTTCCAGGCAAGTACGGAAGAATCGGTCATCCCAGATATATCAAGAAAACAGATACTATGATAGATACAAACTTTATGAGTACATCAACTTCTATATAACTGGTTATTAAACTCTCATTTGTTTTGATATGACCTTATAAGACATTATTCCAAACTTTAAATACACTTTGATTGCAGCACATTTCTAAGTTTACTCACTATGTTCTTTAGATATTACCAAATGGCCCAAATAATAGTCTGTTTTTCACCAGCTAGAACTAATACAAAATGTGTTTAATTGATAGACATAATTTTAATTTTTTTATGATTCTATTAAAAAAAGGAAGAAAATAAAGGAGGGAAGGAGGGGAGGGAGAGAGGAAGAGGGGAAAGGAAAGAAAGAAAAGGAAAGAACGAAAAGGAAAGAGCTCTAGACAAAATTCTGTATTGTATAATAGCAATACTCCAGACTTAGTCTGTGCCACAGAAATTTATTATCTTGTGTTTTATGCCTAATAATTTCTACAAAACAGCTAGGATAAATTTAAGCTGTATAATATTTTGTATTTGCTTTATCTTAGTTGCAAAAACTTAAATCTGATCCTATGAGAAACTTACCTACTTCATTGTGTAACCTAGAGTAATAACAAGCTAATGATCACAGTGGCAGACACACGCTGCAGAACCTATAACAGTACCTAAAGCTCGGTAGGAGCCGAGTAAATATTGTTGAATGAAAACTAAACAGACAGATTGTTAATTAAAGTTTATCGAACTACACAGAAGAAAACTCCACATTTAACTAAACTGTACTTTCATTACAGATCCTGTACAGCTATAGGATTTTTTAAACCATTTTACCAGTCAAGTCAATAGCAAGATGTTAAAGGAAACCAGAAAACATTAAGGAATTCAATACTCCTTTGAAAGGATCAAAAAAGTCTCGCATCAAAAAGGCTTCTCCAAGCCTACAAAAATGGGTAGTTTTACCAGAACTACTACTGCTGCCTCATTCTTACCTTCTGCACAACTTACACCAGTAACACTGGTAGATGCCTAAAATGTCAAAACAAGGACAGGAATAAAAAGGTATCATCAGTTAATTGTTCACATCTTCCCACATAAACAACTGGTGCTCAGTAAATTAAAGTGAAAAAGCTAAGTAAAATTTTCTAAAGTGACAAAGAGATAGAAAATAACATACAATTCTAAACAAACATATGGAGTGACACGAACTAGTAGTTAGCTATAAACGCTTTCAGAGATGGGGTTGCTTAGAATGAGACCTTGCATCAAAGAACACAGGAATAAACAGTGACTGCTTCTACATATATGGCAGACGATAAGTGAAAAAGGTCAAACACACATGCGATCATGAAGCCGTATTTCTTGCCTTAGTCATACATAAGCTGACATAAAAATGATAGCAACAATATCTTTGAGAATTATGGACACAAGCTAAGGCTGGACACTTTCAAATTATTCATTATTCCCCCTACCAGTTATGGGGAAGCTACAGAAACACTGGACACAATCCATCATGTTATGTAACAATAAGAAATTACTAGGTTTTTAAAAAAATTTCCCATTGAAGAAGCCTTTAACTATCCCTATTCCTCAATATAGTGCTTCCTCTCCTAAATGGAGTCACCTTACACTGACTGGGCAGGTCATTCTACATATCCATTCTCTTATAACATTGCATGTGTGATATTGGACAAATTACTTCTCTGGGCCTTAGTTTCCTCATCTGTAAATTGGGAATGATAAGGGGGCTTGCCTTAAGTAAGGATTAGATGAGCTAATGCATGCAAAGTGCTTAAAACAGAGCCCTGTACATAGGAAGTTCTACAACTTTTAGTCATTGTTGCTATTACTACTTTTCATTTTTAATTGCTTATATTATTCCCTCTTTTATGTCAATCTAAACCAAGAAATGTGGAATTCTAGAAGTAGAAAAACCTTAGAGTTGACACAAGAAACTGCAATCTCTAGATCTAGTTCACTGCTGTTTATAATGCTATTTCCTTTAAGCTTAAGATTTATATTTTCTGAGAAGCCTTCTCCTGCATAACCAAGCCCCTTAATGACAGTGAGAAAACGTAGTGAATTAAATCCTGGTCCCAGCTTTACCAAGGACAGCCAGTGAGCCCCAGGTAAGTCACTTTCCCTTTGGTGGCCTCAGCTTACTCATTCTAAAATAAAGTGTTTCCTCTTGAGGATTGCTAAGGTCCCTATTAGTTCTAATATTCTGATTCAATAAATACATTAGTGTTCTTTAATGTATTTATATTACATTATAAATTTGACTTTTTGACACTTTAGAATTTATCTCTGGACACTTAACTAGATTATAAGCATCAGGATCCTCTGGGGCAGGATCTTAATTCTCTTTTTCCTTTCTCTCTATAGCAGTTTGCCCATTCGGAAATTAGATGATTAGCCAAAAAATGTCCAGTGAGTGAAAGATAAAGGATTAACAAAGCCATGAGTACTTATAGAAGCAACCTGGAATTTTATTGACGCTACACATATATTTTATTAATACTACTACTCGATTAAAAAGCCGTTCAATTCTATCATGCAAAAGGGTATTTTTAAGGGTAATGTACTCACGTAAAAGGGTATCGTTAAGGGTATTTTACCAACCAGGTAACTTTACAGTTTCTGCAGTTTTGGGTAGGTGAATAAGGTGCTTAACATATTCAAAATTGGCGTCATATTTTCCTAACACATCTAATTAAGATTATAAACTTCTCCCTAAGATCATAACAAATCACCATGTGGCATTTTTTTGCAATTAAAAGGAAACATTTGTGTTTATTAATGTTTTCAAGTGATACAATGTTTTACAACAGAATAAATATGCATAGAAACTAAATGTCAAGGACCAATAACAAGCAGTTAGAGCTGCTGAGCAGATCCCTCCCTCTTAGCTGGTACACTATTGTATAAGCTCATTCAGACCGAAAATAAAATTTTTTACAAGGAAAATTTTAATTAACATTTTATCGTCATTAAGCTGTTTTCTTGTAAGCTGATTTTCTTCATGAAGCTGTTAGGTGCTTATATATTTAAAAGGCTAAGATGACCTTAAATTCCCAAATCTAATATGGAAGATTAATCTTAAGAATTATGTGTTCAAATTTGTAGAGGTCTAAAGGTTTTCAAGACAGCTGTAAACACAGACTCTTTCTGAAGTGGAGATTTCTAAAAGATCTCGAATGTAACCAATAAGATATAAAGTCAGAGGAGAAACAGAGGAAAAGTGGGCATAGCACAGGAGAATCACAAGATGTAATTGAGGCCAAAAGCAAAAGTCATTAATTTCACAAGAGTGCCTGGGATGGTTTTAAAGCCCACTTCAGATGCATTAGTAGGATATCATTTTCTATTTCAGGAGGAGTAATATCAAACCGAGGCAGCTTCATAGTAAATGAGGCCTACAGCTATATTTTGTGAAAAGGGGTCATTTTAATTTCAGGGTCTTTATTACCTAGCAAGGTAACTGACTGAGCTTTGAAATAATATTTAC
This sequence comes from Equus quagga, assembly GCF_021613505.1. Classification (NCBI taxonomy): domain Eukaryota; kingdom Metazoa; phylum Chordata; class Mammalia; order Perissodactyla; family Equidae; genus Equus; species Equus quagga. Next base: position 93,794,077 of record NC_060274.1, read on the forward strand.
AATATAAATAAACTCAGTAGTCTTCGAAGCAGGTAGTTATTATTCAAGTATTTACTTTCTGGGTTCTCTTATGCATTAAGATTTATATAATAGAATCTTGGCCTTTTCAATATCAGACAGAAAGCAAACTTTACTAAAACAACTTAAGGTAATTAATTATGTATAATTTTAAATCATCTATAGGTGGATAATGAAAAGAGACTAATCATTTACAGAAAATTCATAAAATGAGATATAGAGGTGTTAAAGTTTACATATATATATTTCCAGGTAACAGTTTAAAATGCATTGTATTTTATTAAGAAGTAAAAAAGTCATGTTGATATGCCCACCCTACCTAATAGCTGTGTCTAAAATTCTATCCATCACAGAAAACTTCTCTCCCATAGGTCATTATGAGATTGATAAAAAACCGGTAAAACATCAACCACACCATAGCTAGCAAATGTTGCAATGAAGAACACTAATTTGAAGTTAAAATATTTTCTCATCATCAGTGGTAGGTATAGCACCATATCGTAAATTAAGAGAAGAGCTTGTGTCCATCCAAAAGGACCCACAGAATTTAAAAGGCAACAAAAGAGAGTGAGGAACCAAAGAGTCTTACTTTTATAAAACCTAAGTGTAATTATTTAGAATTCCTGGTTGGCAAAAGAGAAAAGGTAAGCAATAAATTAGAGGATAGCAGTTTGGAAGAGCAATAGAAAAAGAGGTAATGGACAGCACTGCCTGGTTTAGCTACTGTTGAGGAATCTATCCTCATCAGCAACTAGCAATAAAAAGGAGGTAGGGGAAGAAAGGCACTGAAAGTGGTCTTCTTTTCTAACTCTCTAAAGCCATCTGCTGGTTGGAGACTAACAGGGTAGGCAAAGACCCTAACCTAGGTTAGCAAGCTCACTAAATTCAGCAATGATCCTGAATGGTGTGCACTGAGCAATCACAATGACCTAGGCACCAGCATCTAACTAAAATAGAAAGACAAAGAGGAGTTCTGGCTTGTTCAGTAAAATGTGCTCTTGGGCATACAACTACACTGCTTCCAGCACTCAATGGAAATATAATGAACAGCAAAAGGGTATATTCGTTCTTAGGTTGAGTATCTATAGACAAGGGTAATGTTCTCAATACTTTTCTGGAACCAATTTTCTTTTGTTTTTAAAGATTGGCCCTGAGCTAACATCTGTTGCCAATAATTTTTTTCTTCTTCTCCCCAAAGCCCCCCAGTACATAGCTGTATATTCTAGTTGTAGGTCCTTCTAGTTCTGCTATATAGGATGCCACTTCAGCATGGCTTGATGAGTGGTACTAGGTCTGTGCCCAGGATCCAAATAGGCGAAACCCTGAGCCACAGAAGCAGAGCATGCAAACTTAACCACTTGGCCACAGGGCCGGCTCCTGGAACCAATTTTTTATCTGAAATAAGTTGAAATGAAGCACAGATTAAAATCAAAAGGGATCATGTTCACAGATCATGCTATTAATAAAGAACAAATTAAGAAATCTTAGAACACAATGTTGGGAACCTTCTCAAAGCATAAGTAATAGTTAAGGTTAAACTTGGGAATGATAACTCATTAAGCAAAATTAAGGTTTCCACCTGTGGCCTAATATAAATGAGAAGGTAATAGAAAACATTTTTATGTCTTGGAATTCAGGGAACTATTTTTTTTCATATCTGACAACATATTTGGGAAACAGGTATCATTTCCTTTTGAATATAATTTCTATTCCAAATTCTGATAACTACAATGCAATAGGATGGTCTGCATTAGCAACATGAAGAGAACCTTGATCTCATATCTTTCATCATCATTTTTTAACATATGAAATTGCTGCATCTGTTCTAACCATTAATTCAGAACATATATTTCATTTTATTTTCAGAAAACATAGAATCTCACATTTGAAAGCTTAAGTTTCAGAATTTACTTACTAAGACTCAGCTATTCAAATGACAACTGGGATGAAAAAATAGAGTGTTCCACTTAGGGAATCATAAAAATTTTCAAAACAGCTAGTTTATTTTTAATAAAAACAGAATATACTTCTCTATGCATATCATAAGCAAATCTATTAACCTTTATGATTAACATAAATATTAGACCTATGGCGTTTAGGGAAGATATGTTGAGACACTTTGTTTGGTAATGCTCATTAGTGGGTAAGTGTTACCTGGAAAGTAAAACGTTATATTTAGCATCAAGTATAGACAGCCCAATTCAAAGAAATTCACATAAATTCAGGTCAGTGAGCTCTCCTTTTTGTAGTCCCTATTTATTTATTAGTCTGTATAATGAAGTATTAACATGGTAATGATTAAAAAATGGCAATAAAAACTATCAATTTTTACTGAATTAACCAAAACGTGACAAAAACATGGAAGTCATGAAGTGATTCCAGCATCTCCATTCCTCCCTTAATCGTGTGCAAATTTTACATAAGGAATATTTTTCCATTTCTCCATGTATGTTATTGGCTCCCATTCCATACCAGTAGCACACTAGCCCAATCTATATGTGCAGGCCCATCTATAAAAGGTATGGCCACCACACTGGATGGTTATTTCCATTAATGATAATTTAAACCAAATTTCCTAAAATAACTTACTTGAAAATAATTTGATATCCCTTAATAAACAACTAAATTCCTTATGTAGTTATAGGAGTTGTCAAAATGACCAATATTTCACAAGTTGGGAAATGTCAGGATACACAGAGTGATAACAATAGTGATGTTGAAAACTTAGTTCAAACAAGTTGAGTTTTCATTCTTAGTGAAGTGAACAATCAGTTTAGGGGATTTTTCTCCCCTGAGTTTAAAGAAATGTATTACACCAAAAATCAGAGCAAAGAGAATGTTTAACCAAATTTATCTAACATTTGATTATATATCCTGAAATACCTTTTAATCTAAAATCTCCTTTATTTAAAGAATCTATGACTGCTCCCACATTTTAGGACATATTCTTCAAGAAAGACACATAACAAAGATGTATGAGACTTCATAGCAATAAAGCACTGTGTGATAAATCAAGTTTTAGTTACATCAGAAAATATCATAAATTAATATTGATACTATTACTTGGCTCAAATATTGCACTGAAGGGAAATATTCAAATTGTTCATTTTAGCATGCATTCAATTACAAATGTATAATATCATCATATAATTCTGGTTGTTCTGAATTATGATTCACAGCTGGTATTTTGGCATGATAAATCTTCCAGAAGATAACCCTGCTTAGGGATTAGTGGCTAATTCTGATGGCCATGTACCACCTAAGGAAATTTAAATTATTGTTTTCCTGGGGCTCATAAATTTTTGATATTCCTTTATTGAAGAAATATGTAACTGGCATGTCTACAAGGTAAGATATACTAAACTAAGCTGGGCTGTAGTCAAAAGAATAAGTTTATTAAAAAAAAAAAAAAGCTTTGCAGTCCACTGACTTTGGTTCTAAAATGAGTAATAAATATGTTTAAATAAAAAATTTTAGCATGCACTTGTTTCCTTAAAATGTGTCTTTGTGGCAGCTCATTCTACCTTCTTCACTACAAATGTCTAACTATAGCAAAAGGCAGCAATGACCTCTTAACAGCTAGATACAGTGGCTTCCTTCCATCTGCATTCTTTTAACTTCTCAGGGGCAAGTGGCAAAGCTAAACTCTTGTTGAAACTCTGTCTTCCCTTATCTTCCAAGATACCATTTTCCTGAATCCCTTCATTCTCAGTCTACATTTCTGATTGTTCTTTTTTCACCAGTCACTTAAATGTTGCTAGATCCCAGGGCCCTATCCTTGAGACTCTCCCTTCCTCAGTCTATTTGTACTCTCCGAAGGGGATTTTATTTATTCTCACGGCTTCAACCACCATCTGTATGCACACGAATGCTGATCTGTTCTCAGCCCAGTCCTTTCCTTTGAATTTCTGACCCATACAATCTACTGGAGTGTAGACATTTGGATACTCCATTCATGATTATAGAGGTACGAGGCAATCTAGTGCAGTTAATGTTAAGAGCACAGATTCTGGAGCCAGATTGCCTGAGTCTGAATCCCAGGTCCACCAGCTGTGTGAACTTGAGCATGTCATTAACCCTTCTCTGCCTCAGAAACAACCATATACCACACCCCTATCCCATCTCACCCCATCCACACACACACCTGTAATTCTTTTCTTTTCTTTTCTTTTTTAAAGATTTTATTTTTTCCTTTTTCTCCCCAAAGCCCCCGGGTATATAGTTGTATATTCTTCATTGTGGGTCCTTCCAGCTGTGGCATGTGGGACGCTGCCTCAGTGTGGTTTGATGAGCAGTGCCATGTCTGCGCCCAGGATTCGAACCAACAAAACACTGGGCCGCCTGCAGCAGAGCACGTGAACTTAACCACGCAGCCACGGGGCCAGCCCCCACACCTGTAATTCTTAATAGTCAGCTCCTCATTTCCCAATCCATAGTAAGTGCCAAGGGCATTCTATTATATACTCCTTTAATTTTCAAAATATAAAAAGAAAAACAAATACTTATATAAGATCCTTTCTTAAAGGTCTCTCTGGAATTAAACACATCCAACAAGTTGATTTTTAAAAAGTGGCAAGAAATTGACAAAAAGTATTAACATACTACACTGGTGAGGAATTATAATTAACTCAACCAAAAAGCCTGGAATTTCATGGTTATTTAATGTCCCACCTTCTTGCCTCTCCTCCTCCCAAGATTAACATCTTAACAGTTTATTTATACAGTTCCCAAAAATGCCTTTAGGAAAATACATAAACATTAAAGGAGATGCAAATTTGACATCTGCCAGTTCAGTCTTGCAGAATCTTATACTCTCCATCTTAGCTGAATTTGAGATTTTTCTTTAGTATGAACTCATTACCTTCTAAATATTGTGGGTTAAAAATTAGATACAAACAAAGAACAAACAGAACAGTAAAAAGCTGTGTTTCAGTACTGGAAAATGGCAGCATTATTATGTGACCCTTGATATGATAGTTTTTTAGTCTAAAACAGAAATAATTACTACATCTGCGGCCTTCCTCATGCCATCTCTGCAGAGGTGCAATGAAGAAGTCTTAATTAATATGTACCAGACAAGAAAGTAGAGGACAATGCTTTCAATTACTAATTATGAGACAAAATACAGTGGTGGACAGGAATATTAAATAGAGATCATTCTACCTTCAAATACGAGAGAATGACTAATAATTCTGTCAGCTCTTTTGTCATGCAGGAATTTGACAGAGATGTATAAGAAAGTTCATAATCCAAGAGGTACTGATTCTTTAACAAAAATAATAAAACATTGAGAAATTCACCGAGTTGATTCTGCCATTTCAATATCAATCAAAAGATATTATGTCAAGCAATTGTGTTCTCTGAAACATTTTCAGTAGAGTGAACCTACTGTTTCTTAGATGCCTTCTGATCTATTTGGAAGTTTTCTCACCATCATCATTAAAAGTAACATTACCATCTCATCTTCATGTAGCATAGAATGGAGATAATGGAGAAAATTAAACCAACAGTGCCTTTGACCTCTAGAAACTTAGAACCCAATATTGTGCACACTCTGTAATTTTGGATATCATTATGAACAAACCAGATCAACCATTTGTCAATCTATTAATGTCTTATTCCTTAACTATTCAAAATTGGTTGAGAGTGACAGAACAACAGGAAATAAATTCAGATAGACAACATTGATGCAAAAGTGGAATGATTGACAAATAAAAACTTAACAATTGACCAAACTTAATATGTTTTTATACCATAAACTAGTTAACGTATATGAATGTTTGTTAAGTAAAACAGTGAATGACGATCATTTTAAAGGTTAAATATGTGGACAGTGGATAATTGACAACTCAGGATGCTAGGTGATTATAACTTATTGATGTTTATTTATAATTTAGTTATACTCCATTTTGATTTAAGGCAGCTTACAGAGATGTGAATAATATAACAAGAAAAATAATTTAAACCTGAGAAAGATAAGGTAGAAAGAATATAAACATAGAAAGTAATAAGGAGATGATAGTGAGATTAATATATAAACCTCAGTAATGAAATCTTGCTAGAAGAGAGAGCTCCACAAAGCAGCCAGTAGGGTCATTTAAAAACACAAATCAAATCCTGTCACTCTTCTATATACAACTTCCATGGCTTCCTATTGTACTTTCAATTAATTCCAAGCCCTTTCTCATGACCTTTGCAATCCGGACCTTGACGACCTCTTTGAACTCTTCTCCCATGACTTTCTCCCTGGCCCAACAGGCTCCAGCGTATTCTTCTATTCTTCAATATCTGTCAAGCTAATTTCTGCTTCAGGGCCTCTGCACTTGCTGTTGCTTTTTCCCAGAACACTCAGTCTTTAAACCTTAGCATGATTAACAACTTTTTGTCAGGGCTCACTTCAAATATCACTTCCTTAATAAAACCTTTACTTAAAACCCAACATAAATGTGCATACACACACACTCTCACACACACACACACACACACACACTCACAGTCGCAGTCATATAACTCAGATTTGGTTTCTTCATAACATTTCTAAATGGAATTATCTTACTAATTTCCTTGGCTATTTGTTGTCCGTCTCCTCACCCCCAACTAAAATGTATGCTTCATGTGAGGATAGAACCAGTCAGCCCCGTAACATGGAGTCAAAACTCAATACAATGAAAATTCTAGATACTGGGATCAAGAGAAACGTCTACATAATAAACAATGACATAATTTTTTTCCCAAAAATATAGGCCAACATTGACATGACAGTATATAATTTAGTAAAAGCAGCTGTACAGGAGAGATGAATGCCAGTGCATGTATTTTCAGCATTCAGCTCCCTGTGGTTTGACATAATCAATGAGTAGATCTTAAGAGTACCTAGAAGAATTGCTGAACTGTATATGCTCCATAAACTTTCATTTCTCTCAGCCAAGATTTTGAAAGGAGCAGCAATGAGTTTGAGAATCTGCTTGCTTACCAGACATGAGAAGTAGCTACTCTAGGCAGCCAGGAATGGCAGAGATGGTGCATTAATCACTAGTCCACCCTAGTGGAAATTCAGGAAAAAAAACCTAACTTCACTCCCATTCCTAGTTGACCCAAAGGACTGACAAACACATTTCTTACAAAGTAATTTCAGGAATATTTCCAGCCAAGATGACACTGTGATTTCATGCTTTAAGGCCATGGCCTCTGTGACAAACACAAAGCAACAAAAGGTAAATATGAGAAGAGAAAATTAAAAAGAAAATGCTGCGTTAAAAAAAAAAGAAACAGACTTGCTGTATGTTGGGTTTTTAGTAAAGGTTTTATGAAGGAGGTGATATTTGAAGTGAGCCCCAACCAAAAGTTGTTAGTCATGCTAAGCTTTAAAGACTAAGTGTTCTAGGCACCTTCCTAACCCTTCCACCTACACAAAGAATCAAAAACTGCATAGCTTGAATGTAAATGGCGCCCTTCTGAGTTGTCTAACACAGCCTACAGGAAGAGAAACACCAAGCAGTCAAGGATCCTGAAGCTCTGGGCTGCTGGCCTCTACAACCAGAAGCACGTAAAGGCAGCTGAGAGTTACAGACTGAAGGACTCAGGAGTCTGGCTGGAGGAAAATCCAAATTACTAGACAGACAGAAAAAACTGTGGGGGGTTGTGTAGTAGGCAGAATAACGTACCCCCAAAGATATCCATTTCCTAGTCCCTGGCACCTGTGAACATGTTGTATTACTAGGCAAAGGGGAATTAGGTTGCACATGGAATTAAAGTTGCTATTCAGATGACCTTAAAATAGGGAGATTATCCTGGATTACCCAGTGGACTCAATGTAATCCCTAGAGTCCTTCCAAGTAGAAGCAGGAGGCAGAAGAAGAGTCAGTGTCACAGTGCTGTGCTGTAAGAAAGGCTCAGCGGGCCACTGCTGAGTTTGAAGATGAAAGGGGCCATGAGCCAAGGATGCAGACAGTCTCTAGAAGCTGGAAAAGGCAAGGAAACAAATTGTTCCCTGGAACTTCCGGAATGACTGCAGCCCTGAAGACACCTTGATTTTAGTCCAATGAAACACATGTCAGACTTCTGACCTACAGAACTGTAAGATAATAAATTTGTGTTGTTTTCAGCCACTCAATTTGTGGTAATTTGTTTCAACAGCAATAGGAAACTAACACAAATTGTAATTAAAACATCTCACACAAGACAAGAAAACAAACAAAAATTCCAAAATCCACTTAAAAAGAATAAAGAAGAAAAGTAAATAAAATAAAATTTGGGAGAGTTATTCATCAGAAAAAAAAACTAGTATAATCTAAAATGATTTGAAAATAAGGTTATTTTTTTAAACTCAAAAAGAAGAAGTAAATTTATAAAATAAAGCACAAGAATTTTAAAAAGGCAGAAATTAAACAACAATAAGCACATATGAAAAAGAACCAATTAGAAATTTGAGAATAAAAATATAGTTACTAAAATTTAAATAAAAATAGATTGAATAATCTTTAAACTTACCATAGTCAAAGAGAGAATTCGTAAATTTCAAATAGTGAGAAGAGACCCAGAATGCATCCCGGGAAGATAATGCAACAAGAAATATGACAGAGCATTTAAAGGACATGGAAGAGAGACTAAAGAGCTCCAACATACATTCAATAAGAGTTATACAAGAAGACAAAAGCAGGAAGGGCAGAGACACAACATTAGGAGAGATGATGGATAAGAAGCTTCCAGAACTGAAGAAAGTTATGTGGGAAATTAGACACTGAGCACCAAGCAAGAAAACAAAAAGAAATCAACTTGTAGAACCATCGTCGGGAAATTGTAATATGTTAAGATAAAAAAAGAAGCTTAAATGCTACCAGAAAGAAATGATCATCTATAGAAGAAGATAATTAGACTGGCAGCAGATTTCTCATTAGCAGCAGATTACAGAAGACTATTAAATATTATCTTCAAAATGTTGAAGGCAATAGAACTTCACACCATCTAACCATCAATCAAGAATGAGCCAAATAAAGCGCGAGTATCAGTCAGAGGAGGATTTAGTATAAACTACTGAAACTTAAGCTTCAAGACCCCTCATTTGCACAGGTCCCAATTCTGGGAGTTGTTGGACATTGCAGAGTGCTCCAGACAGAGAGGGAAAAGATATCAATGAGGCAAATCTGGAAAAGTGCTTACAGAGATTTCAGAAGGAAAGGACCTGAATCTCTAAGGCTTCAATAATTATTGGGTCTTCTTTCACTATTATAAACATATATATATATATGTATACAATTCCATTCCTGATTTTGTATTTTATTAAAAGAAGATCCCAAAAGTGTGTTAGCTGTAGGCTCCACAAAACTGGATCTGTCCTTGACTTCAGCAAAAAGAAAAGTGAACTCAGAGAAAGAACTAGAAGTAACAGTAAATACAGAAATTTTTAAAAGTTTTTCAGAAGCTTAACTGATAATACGGTATTAAAAATAAGAAAATTTTGCATTAAGAATGGATAAAAACATTGCTATTAACATGGGTGGTTTAGATATACTGAATGCCTTTGTAGAGGAAGATAGTGTAAATGTAGAAAATCACTGGCCTCAAAAGCCTATGCTTATAGTTCATATAGCAAACAATCTGGCACATTTTTAGATGGGATAGCTATTAATTGCAACTTTTTAAAATCTGGGAGTAATAAAGAATTGCTCCCTTTACGAATGAGATTCTTAACTCTGCCTTCAATCATGCAGGATCACACTCTTCGGGCTGGCAATGGGGAGCTACTTAGCAAGGTTCAGCATCCACCATTAGGAGAGATTCTTAAACCCTTCAGAGGGCAAACATCTTCCCTTGGTGCTTGTTCTACTTAAGATAGTAACAGCTGTACAATATGACAAAGCATTACCACGACCCACTCAGAGAGTAGCCTGGAAGCCCTTCATATATTTTATGAAGGAAGCTCTCCATAGAACAAAGTCATGCATTAACAACCTTTCAAAGTTTATGTCATTTGATAGACAATTCACTGAATATAAATAGGAAAACTTAGTTTTCTCTCACATTCTTTCACATCTGCTATAATCTTTTTATGTAGATTCCTGCTATTTCTATTTAGAAGATGAAATGAAGATACCTACCTCAGAGGAAGTATTGTAAAACAAATTAAATGAGAATAAAACACTAAAGTGAGCCTAGCTCTTCAGAGAATATACTCCATTTGCCATTTAAGAGGTATACAGAAAGTGCATGAACCACCATTGTTAACAGATAAATATAATCTCAACACTGGTAACGTATTAAGTCTCTCTCCTCAGCAGACTGCTGATCAGTGTAAGGAGCAAAAGGGATACAGGAGGGTTATATATATATATATATATCTCTGCCTGAGGACAGTGAAGAAATCTACTGAATCCAATTTCAAAAAAGAAGGAGCAAGAGAGCAAGTGTTTATTGCCTGGTGAGCCACTTTTCCTAGTGGCCATATCAAAAAAATAGATATTTGGCATTCTGCATTTACCACTATCTTAGCATTCATCATAATGAAATGGAATAGCCTGTGAGTTTCTTTGAAGCCAGGGACCATGACTTATGCATAAGTTGTATTCCCAGTGTACACAATGTACATTGTACATAGAAAGTGCTAATAATATTGGTAGAGTTAATGGACAAAGGGAACTGAACCTCTATATAGCTAGAAAATCCTTGGTAGGGAAGGGTAGTTGATGACTACAATATGTTTAGTTACAGATGATTCCTGAGCTAATTCGAGGGGAGAAATCTATAAAGGTCTAGCAACATCTACAGCCACAAGTCAGTGGCACTACAAGAGATGACAGGGAGTTCAGTAAGAGAGACTGCTAGAACGACTATGAAGCAAGATGACTGGCAGCAGGGAAACCCAGATATAATCACTTCTTGTCAATTGTCTTTACTTGGAAGTATTAGTGAGCCAACTCATACTCATTTTCTATAGACTATTTAGAGATAGGATGGATAATACAAACTCACAATTGCATGTTTCGTTAAAATGCTTAGTAAATTTTCATAGACCCAACTATTTAGAAACTACTCAATAATTGACTGAAGGACTAATAAATAATTAAGTTTTCAGTTATTTTTAAGAAAGATATCAACGTTTGAGTTTCTCTGAGGCAGTGGTTGGCAATCCTAGCTACACACCAACCTAAGCCCCAATCCCAAACGTTCCAATTTGCTTGGTGTGAGTTGGGGTTTAAGCAGCAATATTCTTCAGAGCTCCCTAGATGATTTGAATGCAGTGATCCCCAAAATACTCTGCACATTGGAATTACCTGGGGATCTTTTTTTAAAAAATTCCAAACCCAGGCCACACTGCCAGATAATTAAATCACCTTCTGGATATGGGGCCCAGGCATCCGTATTTCTTGAAGCTTCCCAGGGAATTCCAACATGTAGATAAGTTTGAAAATCACTTATTTAAAGGGTCTAAAGCCTGGTGAAAGTTTCTAACCATCTAATCACTACACTGGTAACTCACCAGAGACCCACTACCTCCAGAAATAGTAATACTAAAGACAAGGGTGCAGAGCAACCAAAGGAGACAAGACACATACTGCCTCTCAAGTGTCACAGAGAAATATTTTATGAGGTTTCAGTAGAAGAGATGAAAAAGAGCCTTCATATAAAGAGTTATTCTAAGTGTTCCTGAGAGTTGGTAAGGTTAAGTCATACAAGCATGTTCAGCATTTTATTGGAAGATACTTGTACAAGCAGCAGTTCTTCATTCAAGTCTGAAAAGTTAGGACACGCATCTGATAAGTACTTTGCCAGTTCCTACATGGTATTTCTTTAGGGATTTGTAAGTGGGATTCAAATGCCAATGTCCATCCAAGGAAAAGTAGAGGAGCCAGAGATAAGATAACCAATATCAGAAAGGTTGACCAAAAAGACCCCACAAAAACAAAAAAGAAAGGAAATGCAGGCATGTTTAGTTTGCAAGTTATCTGGTTATTTCACTTAGGACCACAATGAATTAGTATTGACAGTGATCTTAAAGTGAGAGCTAAACGACTAGTTCCTTATTAAAAGATCATCAACAATTCCTTTCCTTATTCGAGGAAACCAAGAGGCACAAAGTGAGCTGGGATAACGCTGGCCAGAACTTTCTCCCCAGCTTTTGAGACTGGATTTGCAGATCAGCTCACGAACCTAACACCTGAACTCTGCAATCTGGGCGGACTGTTCTGATTTCTATTTAAAGTCGTAGTCAGCTGCCCCAAAGCATAGAAGTCCAATAACTGCATCTTCTTAGCCTCACTCAGATTTCAAACTTTTACCTTTTCTATTCTATGTGTGAAAAAAGAACATAGATTTTTTTTTTTTAATGACTATGGTAATCTTGAGAAACACAGCAATTTGGGTAGAGCCATGTATTGAAGTCTATTAGATTTTTATTAAAAATATACTTTAGACTCATTGATTTAATCAATTATAAGCAGTATTAGCTAAAAATGCTGTTGCAACCACTGAACTAATATAACAAACTGACCTCAAGACCCATTCTTCTGTGGTAAGACTCTGTAAGCTGTGCCCCTCTTACATAAGCTGGTAAATGCCACCAAAGGGGATCAGAACATACCCAAATACTATATGCATCAGTTTGAAATCCAAGAAAAATTGTCTATTAAGTGGACTCAGAGTTGTTACACTAGGATATTCACAATCACTAGCAGAGACTAATTTAAATGTACACCATTGTATCTGATAACCAAACACCTCCAGGGGATCTTCCAAAATTACAATACTAAAGAAACTGCTCTGTTTAAAACTTAGGGCATTGATTTTTATGATACCTTTAAAAAGTTTTATAGGATATTATGACATCAGCCCATAGTTAAGTGACTTTTTAAACTCTTTAGTCTTTAAATTTTTTAATTCCTTTAAAATTCTTGATAACCGATCACTCTTAGAAAGAAGCTGGTCATTACTTCGGAACATCTGTTCCCTTTGATCCACCTAAATTCTATATTACTTAGTGAATTGTCTTTCTTTGCAAAACAGTACATAACAACAGGAAATTGAATTGGGTCTGTTTGTCCCAGTTTATCTGAAGCCCCAAAAGGTTAAGAACAAAAGTTCTCAAAGTCAAGTCCTTCCAAATAAATTCCAAAGCACAAGCAAAATGCCAGCCGACTTTTGCAGGACTTGCAAAGGAAGTAGTCAAAAAACAGTTCTGCAGTTTAACACCTACTTCGAAGATGTAAAGGGATGAAAACAGAAATAGGAAACACTAGATCCTTGGGGAAAGTTTACCTACGTGCTGTGACTCCCACCCCTTCCCAGGAGGGAAAGACGGGAATTAAAGGAGCCAAGGAATATACCATTTGGGAGCACAGGGGACATAGTGGTCTCAGCCCTACCTAAAAATTCTAAGGAACATAATTCATCTCTCCCTGGTCAAAGGTTTGAGCTTTGAGTTTCCTGAACCAGGTGTGAGGAAGAGTGATAGGAAGTGGGGGAGGGGGACATTCCCAAACTCTGAGAGTTATTTCATTCTAGTCATGCTGTTAAAATGATTGTGCTCCAACAGTTTCATTTCTAGGAATGAAGTATATAACAAGCACTCAATAAGCACTTGTTGGATAATCCTAGATTTCCCATTCACAAAACCCTTTTCTAATTCCCCTAAAAACTTTCACTGCACAGAAATTGATGCTACTGGGGCAGTATAGTAAAGAACTTTACATATTTTGAAGCCAAATTCACTATATTTCAAATTGCTACTCTGTCACTTGTGCCTTCTAAACTTTGGGGGAAATTAAGTTAACCTCTATGAGCTCAGTTCTCCCATCTGCAAAACAGAGATAACAAACATAATTAAAGGGTTGTTGTGACTAATAAAGAAAACAACCAATGTGAAGTATCCACCCAATATCAAAAGATACTGAAACTGTTACCCCACCCTCTCTCACCTCCTGCCTACGGATAAATTCTTTTGTTAGATATGTTAATGTTACATAGTCTGGTTTAAAGTGAAAAGCTCTCATTCTGCTTTTTGCCCGGCAGATTGCTAGTCTTCTTCAAGTGATTTTGCCAGGTATGTGTATGATCTACTGTGTGTGGATTTTGGTAGTTTAAGTCTCAGTTTTAGAGACGACTCAATGTTGGGACTAATTACTGTCTAGCTATTGACGCAATCCCAGGAAATACGCCCTTTTGGATCCAATCACATTTGTGCCTAATACGTACCATATCCTTTCAAGACTATTTTTTTATCCCTAAAAATATGCATCTGTGGTATCCATGGGATATCTCTAAAAGATATCAGAACTGGGTTAATGGGAAAGCACAGGATACACTCAAGCTGTTTCAGTCATCAGGCCTCTTGTCTGGAAAACCTCAGTGAAAGCTGAGCGAGCTGATTACAGGAAAAGAAATTAACAGATGAGAAAGCTGACTTAAGAGTTATTGGGAAACAATGAATGAAAGAAAACTATTCAGCATTCTTCAAAGGGAGGGCAGGAGATTTTTTTTTTTAATGGTCTAAGTATTTTTATGCATCTCGTCAACTCGAAAAACAAAGGCAAAGAGAGGCTAGCATGTGACCGTTGATTCCTATTTTGTCAGAAACCCTGTTTTGTTTTTCTCTTATGTCACTAAATTATTTTGTTTTTAAGACCATTGAATACTTCCCCTAGGGAGCCTGAGAAAGCCTCCAGGGAAGCTTCCTGAGTAAATGCATCCAATGAATGGAACGCAAGACAAAGAAACCTGAGCTCAGCCCTGGTTCTGTTTATTCTGAAGAGTCACATCTACTCTTATTACCATCAGAAAACATTTCTAAAGTGTTATGAAGCCCTTAAATAAAAATTTCTCTATAACCGTAAAGCTGCTTATATTTGTATAAAAATTCTCAGAGATTTACTAGAGCTCATGCTTTCATACTTAAATATCTCCTAGGAAAAAATATTGAGAAATGTCTACCTTTTGAGATATAAATTGGCTGTAATAAGAAAAGTAGATTCACTCTAATTTTGACTAATCACAGAAGGCAAGACAAAAAATCTTCACAGCAGTTATATATTGAAACATCTTTTTTTAACCTGAGATTGTAATATTTTAAGAAGAATCATGATTGATTATATCATAAGTGGCCTCTTTTTTAGAATAGGTAACAAAAAATATTGGTAAGTATTAATAGGTGGCAGGAAAAGCAGAGAGAGAGATTTTTTAGTCTAGTTTTCCCCTTCTGAACAGGGGCTTCTCCAGCTCTAGGGCCTAAATTAATAACCATCTTCTAGGTTTGGTCATTCTCTGCTCTTTCCCTCTCCTCCTAATGGGTTGTTTCTGTGTTCTCCCACCTAAATTCAGCACCACATAAGCTTAGCTCTGTACCAGAGGGCAAACAATAAAATACAGTTGAGAAAGAATCCCAAGAAACACATGGATGGAAACTCGATTCAGTGCCAAATGTACCAAGTGATCTTCTGATAAATAAGTGTATCTCTGCTGAATCAATTCCACAAGACTCAGTCAGAGAGAACTATATCAAATTACAGAATATTAAAATTCTTAATTGCTAAACAAATTAATCATTTTGTATTTAGTATTTTAATTCAAATTAATCAAGGTCTTTATGGTAGTGAGGTAAGGTAATCTAGGAAAGACACAAATCATTTTCAAAGAGAAATTGGATTTCCATGAATCATTACTAAGAGAAGAATCAGTGAAGTGGTAATTTGCAACATGAGGAAAAGAGAAAAATGCGTCACTGGGGAAAGAAGCAAATTAGAGTACTAAAATCTTTAAGACCACCATCTTCTTTGTGAAAACATGTTTTTAAGAATGCAGTTAAAAATAATTCTATTTGATATATTTTAACATATAGGCATGTAAAAATTTATCTATACATAGATGTCTCAGTTTTTTAAAAATCTGTGCCTTAGAGACAGAAGTTTTTTAATCATTCTGTTTTGACTTTTTAAATGTCCTTTTCTCTCTTTCACCTATTTTTTAACCATGATCGCTTCCCTGTCTTGAAGACATTAAAAAATACTTCATTTTGAAGAAACAATCAAAGGGACATCAACTGACATGCACTCGTGGCATCGGGGCACACCAAATGGCCCAATTAAACCATTTGCAGTCTTTGCAATGCACAATTTAAATGTACCTAAGAAATGTCAAATGGTTGCTCATGCAGAATTATCTTTGCCAATGAGCTATGCCTCAGGAACTGAGCACATAAATCCCTGCAGACCTTTGTCTTGGACACACACTGGAGGATGTTGGTTACCACAGAAGTGTAGAGACTTTTCAAGCTGTACACCATGACGAGAAATGTCTTCTTTGGGAGAGGTGGTGCCGCAGGAGGAAAATGAATCTCTGCCAGCACCTCTGTCTGTGGGAAAGAGCATTCCCCACATCAGGCTCTAAAAACCAACGGCAGGAAGAAAACCTCTCTACAGTTTCCTTTCTCCACTGGGCAATTCTTCAACAGTTCAGAAAAAGTCTTCTCAATGTGATAAATTTGAAGAAAATATAGTAAAGGATTGAAGAGAGTTATCAGTTAAATCACAGGCTCAATGGGAAGCTTCTCCACTTGAAAAATGAAAAATAGCGATAAATTAACAGGAAACGAAATAGTTGGGTTGGCTCAAAAGTGGCCAGGAGGAGTAGCACTGACCACCCGCTCCCCCACTCCTTTCTCCACACAGAGGTTGGCCTGTCTTGGAACGTGGTTCTAGGCCTGGAAGCCCCTACCTCAGAAGGGAAGGACTCTAATACTTCTACTGCCCTTACTTCCTCTTTGGAAGCTTCCTTCCATTGCTAAGATACCTATTGGATTCTCTACCTACCTTGCTCGCATACCTCGCCAGGGCCTTGCTCTCTGCTTGCTACTGCCTGTCTACTGCGGGCTGCTTTCAATTCTGTTCTGACCCCTGCCTGCTTCAGCGAAGCACTCAATTGCCTTCTTGGATTGGACCCTTGGGACACAGTTCTTTACCCCTCTGCAGAAGCTTAATTGTTGTCCACGGTTAAGAATGTATAAGAGTGTCCAACTGAAAAATGACCCATTAGGCTTCAAAGGATATAGTGGGTAGAGGAATGAGGGAATTCAAGGGAGTGAGAGGAATGACTTGTAAGTCTATAAACAACAGCCTAAACAGCAGATACACATATATTTAAACATGCCTTCTTATAATCTTGGGATATGATGGATAGATTTCTAGTGGCTAGTACATGCTCATACCAGAAATGTATTAGATTGCCAGAAGCGTGGCAATTACATAATTAGGCTACTGCTTTTAGAATTGGCACATTTGATAGAAATTCATGACATTTACAATTTTTTAAATATTTTGTATGATTTATATTTTATCAAAGCCTAACATCAATAAGCTGTTATTTTAAATTCATCTCTAGTTTGATATTTAAAGATGTATTTCAGAGTAAGTTGTTTATTTATTTAAAAAAATAATGTGTCTCTGAGTCTATTCATTCCTGTGTAGCATGGTATACCAGTTAACAGAATTGGCTATTAATGAAAGTCTTCTAGTAAAAATAAAGTGAATAACACTAATGCAGGCTTTATCAACTATATCATATTCAATTACATAAGACACTATACTAACGACACTCTGTCAACCGTATAAGTCTGGGGAATGGCATCAATAATTTTGTTCAGTGATATCTTCTTCCTGCCTCTTAGGACTAAAGTCAAGATGAAGCCCAAGATGTAAAAGTAGAAGAAAGAAAGCTTTTATATTTATGCACTATTTTAACTATTTACTTGGAAAGATACTTACAGGGTTAAATACCTCTAAATATGTTCATATATCAACATTGTTCTGAATTTTAGGTGTTTAAAATGTTTACTGTGAAGTCCTTTCATAATAATTATAGCAGAACCCCAAATCTACCTAACAGAGTTTATCATATTCAGCTGGATTTCACTTCTAGATGTAATTACCTTGAATTCTTTCATTTTTTCTCACAGATATAACTTTTCCAAATTGTAAATAACATTCTTTTTTGAGTTCATAAAGGACATGACATTTTGGCTCCCACTGATAGTAACTAATTTAAGAATGCTCGCTCATGAATCACATTTCCCCTTCTCTGCATTTCTCAGAGCCTGCTTCCTATATTTGATTCATTGGCATCACGCTTGCACCTAGTACAAACTGATGTCTTCCATGAGCTAGGCACTAGCCATCTGCCTCTTCTATCTCTCCAGAAGATTGGAGAGACTTATATTGCTTTGAACTAATCATCCTCAGAGAAAAAAACATGATAGAAAGTTGGTCTTAAAATAATAATTTTTCAGTTGTAATTCATATTTATTACAGCCCAACACCCAAACAAGTCTCACTGAAGAGAAATATAAACATTCTTAAAATAACATGACAAATAAAAGTGATCCCTTGGTTAACATCCCATGGACATTTATTTTAAAGAAGGCTTAACAACATTTACCATTCATAGGAATCTGCATACATATTAAATGGAACTGAATACATGACAACCTATAAGTCAAGATTTACAGTGAAACAATACTTGTCAGTGGCACTAGTACCCTTAAATCTAATAAATGTAGTTTTCGGGATCACGGATATTAGCTTAACCCTTAGGTCAAAATTCTCAATAACTGGATGCTCATTAAGTAGTATTTGATGCTTTCAAGCCAGATGAAATGCCACCTTTAATTAGCAATAGAAAGAAAATAATCAAATAATCACTGTAAAAACTCCTTTCTTTGCTATAAAATATGTGGTCATTGTAAAACACTATTATCCATAAGAAATCTATTCAATCATATATACGTTATATATATGCACATATGTATAGCATACGTATGTATATATATGTATCGTAAATGAAAGGTTATTAAAATTTTGTTCTATAGGTTTTTCAGCAGATTTTTCACCATCACAATATACAAGCCCAAGGTAACTATCATTTCCATTTCTGCAAAAGGCAGAATTTGGTCAAGTAAAAATTATAATGCCTTGAATTTCCATAAACACATAAACTTGTCTCTTTTCTTCTACAAATCCATATAAAAGTAGACGCAGGCACCCCAAAGGGAGAATAAAGCCACATTTGTTCTAACTCAGGCTGTCACTTCAAAGATAATTTTTAGTTATTATGAGTTCAAATAAAAGACAATTAATAAAAATGCATCTATAAAAATTTACACCATGACTACACAAAATTATAATGTGTATTTTAGACTCAATTCTGAAATATACCGGGTAGCCTATTTGAAATAATTCAAACTTCAGATATAAAAGAAAAGCAGTTCTTGTAAAGGATAAGCTTAAACTAAGAGGAGTTCTTGGTGTTGGAGGTCACAGTTTGTTCCCATTAAATACAAACTCAGGACCAAATCACAAATAATATTACAGTTAAAGAGAACATGATTCTTTAGGTTATATATTTCAAAAAATTAAATTCTTAGTATCGATAAAAATGAGACGACTAAGGGAAGAAGAATAAATCTACCCAGCTCAGTTTTCCACACTACCTTCTACTCCATCTTTCTTAAGTATGAAGCTTTAGGAACCCCAAAATATATCAGCATATAAACCAAAGAAGAGTTATCCCAATTATTGTCATCTTCCCCACCCTTCAGAGAAATTAACAAAAGTCTTAGGGAACACCCACCTTCAACAAATGACTCGCATGTACTGACTTGAGCCCTACTAAAAATTTCTACTTTAAAAAAACTAAAACGTTGAAAACTGAACTGAACAACTGAAATAATTGTCTTTATTTTTCTTTAAAAAAGTCATTATATTTTCTCACCACGTTTCTTCCTTCCTTATGTTCCCTTTCTCAGTGTGTCAGTGGTAGTTCAATAGGCTGTACCTTAGCCATATAAAACAGGACCATAAACTGAGATGAAATTAAGAATGCTGCTTAAAGTATTTGAATTTATATATTCATATATAGGATTATGAAAAACTTAAGCCTTCTCTAATTGGTCCAGAGAAAATTAAGCATTTTCCTCTCTACAGCTCACTATAATAGTCCATAGTACCCAGCTTTTAGTTCCTTAAAACATTTAGTTATTTACAGACCTATCTCCCCTGCTATATTAGACACCTCATGAGGGGAAGACTCTATCTTGTCAACACCTTTCTTCTCCCAGTGTCTAAAATAGTGGTAGAACATATAGGGTACTCAATAAATGTTCAGTGAATTGATTTTATATATTTTGGCACAGACATTTATCATTTATGTATTCTGCTGACCAAGTGGGACAGGCATTGAGCTACTGCTCAAAATTTTAGCAGAAGACAACAGAGTAAATTCTCCCCAAGGGTAAACTTAATATCCTTGCCTTTTCATGTTGGCGACTTCAAGTGTCTAAAATTATAGCTGTCTATATGCCATAACAAGGTAGGGCATTTTCTTTCTGGGTATGTACATATAAATATATTTTGACTCTACAGCATATGGTAATAACTTTAAGATTAAATACCTAATTGTGAAAAAAAGAGCTGTTCCTGCCAGAATCCAAGTCCTGTGAAAGTAGCCAATGCTGTCTCATTAGTTAGTAAGCTAATGGAAACATTGCCAGCATTTCTTTCAGAGTCTAGAAAACAGAGTCTGTAATGTGTCAAGTCTTCACTGATTTATTTTTGTAAACAGCGGTGTAATAAACTTGAGGAAGCCAAAAAAGCAAATTTTTTTAAAATAAATATTCATTTGCTATCAAGATGGATATGACCTTTTTACCCAAGCCTATTACTGACAATTCAGAAAGACTATGTGAATTAGTCATTCATTTATCTTAACTGCATTTGCAGGTACTATCACAACTCAAGTTTAAAAATGCCATCAATTTTGCATTCCTGTGGCTTTTATATAAGAAATCACATTATTTTACCCATGTACCTTATTATATTCTGACCTTTCAGGAAAATCTGATAATATAAATCTACAAAGTGCAATACTACTCAAGAATTCCACTTTTCTCCTGCAGCATGCCTGAACATAACCTTCAGTGTTACAGTCATTGTACGACATGGGGGTGCTATTAAGAGGCATAATAGTGGGGTTCAGAGCTGGGCATGCTCAGGAAGCAAGGTGTTTGAGTCTGGCTCAAGGACTTACTGGTCATAAGACTTTGGGACAAATTATCTCAGTCTTCTAAGCCTCAGTCTTAAATCTACACAATGAAGATCATTTAGTACGCATATCCTTGTTTTCTTCAAATGACTAAATGAATTAATTCATGTAAACTGCTAGGGCAATGCCTGTGACACATTAAGAACTCAGTAAAAGTTAATTATCATGATGCATCAATATGGATCACTGATTTAAAATTAAGCTGCTTGGGAGAAGGGACACTGTAAATATTTTGAGAGCTTGCGTTCTCTCTGTTTCAATTCAGATACTGTCTTAAAAGTTTAGGTATTTCACTTACTTAGATGAATTTCACTCTCACAAAATATAAGAGACATGCGGCATTACGTTTCCTGGACTTAGACCAAATAGAGCTCAATGCCTTTTTTTAAAAATCCCCAAATTTCTATAATTTCTTATACATAATGAAAGGTAAAATAGACTTGGAATAGAATGGTGCTTGTTTACATGCATCTGGTTGCATTTCTAAAATGCACGTCTATGAGCGTTAACATAAACATTTAGTCTAGTTCTTGAACTCCATGGGGTAGGTGTGAGGATAGGGGAAGAGTTTCATACAGGAGATGTCATATCAGTTAGTTTTCAAAAACAAATGAGATTTCAGTGGTGAATAAGGCAAATAATTTAAGCTAAGGTAAGGTCACAGACTGGAGAGAAGTGGGCATGCAACTCAGAGCATAGCAACAAATCTGACTGGCTAGTGACCCATATACGCCAGTGAAGAGGTACTCAATAAAGCAGGAAAGGCCAGGACCAATCTACAGAGAGCCTGGGCTGACTGGCTGAGTCTGGATTTCAGTATCCAGGCAAAGTGGATTGTTGA
Organism: Equus quagga; assembly: GCF_021613505.1. Classification (NCBI taxonomy): domain Eukaryota; kingdom Metazoa; phylum Chordata; class Mammalia; order Perissodactyla; family Equidae; genus Equus; species Equus quagga. Next base: position 93,816,014 of record NC_060274.1, read on the forward strand.
TCTTAGATACTTGGAAGTCTAAGCAGGACTGTTTGTAGGGACTAAAGATGATGAAGCTGTGAATCCAGGGAGATTCATGGCTCACAGACTGACACCAACAGCTCAAAGCGGGAGTGAGTTGGGTAGAGGTGGCTGGGGATTATGCTGCATTCCTACCTCTCCCTCACATTCCTCATATGCAAGTACTATCAAACCTACCTCCAAATCTATCTCAAGTCCACAGGCTCTTCAACATGTTCACTGCGACCTCAATCACCCATGCCACTCTCAACTCTGACAGCTCTAACAGACTTCTAAGAGGTCTCTAGGGTTCCAAACTGCCCTGTTCCCATTCAGTTTTCAAAACATATTGATTCTCCACAGTGCAGCCAAAGTAATACTTAAAAGTGTAAATTGAATGATTTCACTTATTTGCTAATGGCCTTTCAGGGATATTCCTGTGACACTTTCATTAAAATCTATGTTCACAGCCCTTCATTCACAATATATTCTAACCACATGTATATTCTTTCACTTACTCTTCATACCAAGCTCTTTCCTGTCTCAGTAAATACTATTCTTTCTGTATGGAATGTTCCTCCATCACCACCAGATCATTTCAGAGCTGGTTCCTTCCGAACCTTAGCGTTTCAGCTTTAAAGTTATCTCCTTCCCCATTCAATAGGGTTCCACTGGTATTCACTGACTCAGCACCCTTTATTCTCCTTAAAGTATTTCCTGCAATTTTGAGCTATTTTATTTTCTGTTTACTTGTGTGTACGCAAACGTGTGTGTGTGTTTGGCTGGTTTGGTCTTTGTTTGTCTCACATAGTAGACCATAAATTCTATGAGGACAAGAACAACTTCTGTACTGGGATAAAATAGATACTCAATAAATACTTATTTAGTGAATAAATTAATGAACAAAGAATAGACAAATGAATGAGATTTTAACATATGAGAATCATAAAAAACCAAAGGATAAGTCAGAAACAAATGCTATTTTTGAAGTAAAAGGAGAGAAGGATCCAAGAAACTGTTTAGGAATATAACATTTTAAATAGATAGGGACCATGTTCCAGGTAGCACAGGAGATGCTTTACATTGGTTATTTCCTTTAATCTTTGAAGTAATTCTTAAAGGCAATGGGCCTAGTAGCCAACTTTTGCCCCTCCAGATCCATTCCATTCTCCATTCTTTTCCCCTGTGTAGTAAAGAATCCAACCTCAGCCAAAATGAGGTCTGGCCTTTGCCCTTGTCTTCTGGGAAGTAATCTCTATGCTCTTGTAATGTTAGGAGCCTGGGAGCCTTGGGTCATGCTGGATACTCTAACGGTAACATTTAGGGCAGGGGCTGCCATGCCAGCAAACCCAACAATGTGACTTAGGATGGAGGCTTTGGGGCACATAGTCTCAGTCCACCTAGAGACTGAGATCAACCACATCAGCAATCAATGACTGGATCATGCCTGTGTAATACAGCCCCAGTACAAACTCTGAACACCAAGGCTCGGGTGAGCTTCCCTGGTTGGCAATACTACATGCATATTGTCACACACTGATGCCAGGAAAGTAACATGTCCTGACTCCACAAGGAAGGAGAAATGGAAGCTTCACATTTGGTGCTTTCCCAGACTGTGCCCTATGTACTTCTTCCATTAGCTAATTTAAGTCTGTATTATCCTTTCCTAATAATAAATCATGAGAGTGAGTAAATAGTTTTCAGTGAGTTATGTGAGTCTTCTAGCAAATTATAGAATCTGAAGGCGGTTTTGAGAACCTCCTCCCAAAATGCAAGTGGTATCAGAAGTAGGCAATTTAGGGGACTTTTGCCTCTGACTTTGTAGTTGGCTTAAACTCTTACACCCAGCATGATCTCTGACTTGGGAAGCTGACCTGTATGGATTATATAAATGGGTTCAACTTTTGCCTCAAGGTTGATTACAGCCAATTGGGAGCCCAGATGAAGGCTAGAGAGACGGAAGGTAAAGAAGCTGGCATTTATTCATGTGGTTCTCTCTCGGTAGGACTATCTCAGACTGGCTGTGTCCCTCTTTGATAGAAGGTCACTGCTCCCCTTAAGGTAGAATGCGTTACATGATTCTTTCACACACTTTTTCATTCTAGAACCTGGTTAACTCTTCCCATCCCTTCTCCCTCTGGATGGAAAAGGAGGATGCTGAAGTGAAATGGGTAAGGCTAGTTCTGATGCTGCAGGCCCTGCATTCCTGCACTACTTTCCCTTGTTATTCCCCTATACCCACTCACACTTTTGTAATTAGTGCTTCTGAAAATAAATCCTTCTCAACTTTTTCTAAACTGAGTGGGCTTTTTTCTTTTCTGTCAGGAGCTTAACTGATACAGGAAAGCACTATGTCATTTCACAGATAAGAAAATAGCGGCTCAAAGAGGTAAAAATAAGTTGTTTAAAGTCACATAGAAAGGGTAAAAGAAAGATTTGAAGCCGGATTTGACCAATGATAGAGAATATTCTCTTTCCATTACAACAGGCAGAAGAAAAGCAGACAAAGGAAATAAGAAGGAAAAGCAAGAGAAATAGGCAGAAAACCAGGAAAATGCATGGGCAAAGTCTCTTAAGGAGAATTTCAGCAAGAGATTGCGGATGTAGTGGTGAGCAGTGTGAAAGATATAAAATCCTTCAAAGAAGACTGACTGAGTGCTCAGTAACCCCTGAATTAAACCATTGTGACATCAGGACATTTGAAATGTGAAGCAAGAAAAATAAATAAATAAAATCATATAAATATTATGCAGTATAGGTCGATGAACTGTGATGAAGAATAGTGTCTGTTTACCAACATATGGATACATACTTACCTACATACATATACATATATAAAGTGACCAGAGAGAACATAGAATAAGAGAAGTAAAGTATATGAGAAGACAGATGGCTAAATTTATTTCATGTATCACTAATAATTTTGCAAAAACGTCTGTGACAGGCAGCATTTTCATTGCGGAAAAGGAACATTTCACAATAAACTTTGGCAAAGAAAAATGTATTCTGTATGAAACAATTTCTCACATTTCCAAGCTGATATAAATTAATATTCAAAATGTATCAAGAAAAAATAGTGATTGATCTTCATATTTTCATGAAATCAATATGCAGCTTAAATTTGTCATTTTATGCATATTTTGTAAAACACTAGTGCTTTCCAGTTCTGGGGGATAAAACGACAGAAAACATAAGGTGTAGGGTCTAAAATTTAGTAAATATTCTTTAATCAAACAAAAAATATTTTTGAGGAAAAACATCAACTAATAAACTATAATCTTTCCAAGTTGTTGTTTTTAGATTTATAATAGCACATATATCAACTTTAGGCGATGAAAGAAAAACATCTTAGTGTTATCAAAAGCAATTTAAAAACCTCCTTTTAATTTCCAACTAAAACTTAATACTGAGAATAGCAATGCTGAAAGACACTCTGTCTATTCTCCAAACTTTAAACTTCCCAGAACAAACCATGATGTCATTCTAGTTTTAGAAAAGACATCTCAGAAATCTAACACAAATCCCTTTTGTTCTTTTGTTCATGGACTTAATGGGCTAATCAGGGGGTGAAGCCAGCAATCTCTCTGCCAATAACAATAAAAGAGAAATTTCTTGAGAGAGTAGCTTTTTACTCAGCCCCTAGTCGGGTACTCAGCTATGAGGGAGGGCTGGGTGCATGGATATGCTCTGGCAAAGTAGAGTGGATGCTAAACTGAGGGTCAAGAGGTCTGCTCAGAAAAGGCTTCCTTTTTCAACCTAAGTAAATGAATTCACTATTATTTTTCTTTAATCTTCTCACCTTTAAATTGAAGGGAGTGTACGAGATATGGTAAGGCAAACAGATTCCTTCCCTTGTACCAACTCCTTTTTACTGGTAATGACTGCTGGGCATGCAAGAAGGAGGCTTTGTGTTCAGTAGGAAGGAGACAATTAGCAACGTCTGCCATGGGCAGGCTGCAGTGGAAATGCTATTTATTTGCTAGAGAATTGTTAGATGTCCTTTCAACTCAAACGTTTGGTATAATGAGGAATAATAATGAACTAATCTATAATGATAGACCATCAACAGTAGTGAACCTGGATTTTTTCACCTATAAAATTAGAAAGCTATAGTGGATAACATCAGGGGTCCATAAAACTAGAAAATTCTGTCTCTAGGTAGAAAAGTTTTAAATTGTGTTTTAATTGCTATTTGGAGATTAATAATTATAATGAACACTGATGATTATATTGACCAATGTCAAGTAGCATTTGGATTCCAAACATATGGATATACAAAGCAAGGATTCTTCTGGAACTCTTAGGTGTATTTCTCACTAATTCCCACCCAATTACCATTTTGGGCTCAGATGCCCGGGGGAGATGGCATCATTTGGAATTGGTCTCCTTCCTGGAGAGACAGCTAACGTGGAAAGAGAGTTGTACCAATTTCAAACAACTGACCCCCCAGGCTCTCTTCAGATCTGTCCTGAATGTGCTATTGAAGCAGTTTCCAGGGCTAAAGATAGGACAAGGTCCCCCCGAAAAGTTCTTTCACTTTTTTCAAATATATCATGAAACAAGCTACATTTCAGTCTCTGGTAGAGCCATCTCTGAAGTTTCACATTCAGGGTATCTGCCATCCCTGCCCTTCTGCAAAAACAGATCATATATAATAGAAGAGAGGTGATAAATATTACCCAGAATCTCACAACACAGATTTATAGGTTGAAAGGAAAACAGTTTTTAGCAAAAGTAGTTCACATTTTTGTCAGAAATATAGGACTAGATGTAAAACCCTAGTGAGAAAAACACTTGCCAATGTGTAAATTCCAAAGAAACTTTGAATAATGAAAAGAAAGCTATAAATTCCATTCGGAAAAATAGCGAGTACCACGAAACTGTAATGGGTTGCAGGCTCCACCTCAAACAGAAGCCTTTGCATCTGAAAATGTCAAATGATCCAATATGCTGAACATTCCACCGAAGTTTAAAGCAGCACATCCCGTGGCTGTGCTGCTAATAACTGTCCTGGCCGATAGTGATTAGCATTCAGGGGATGAATAAGAGTTTAGGGAAGTAATTTATGGAGATAATGGCTAGAGAAAGCCTTTTTTTTATTAAATAAAAATGTTATCTTTCTAGAAAGGAACTGGTGATTAGAAAATATTTTATTAAGAGAATAAGAAAGATTGGTAAAAACTTAGCCAGGGTAAGCTGTTTTCACAAACCACACTTTACAAGTCTGCCAAATTAAGCCTCATCGGGGAAATACTAATTGAGTATAAAACGATTCCCCTTGTTGAGTATGGACTACTGATTCACTACTGCTGTGACAGCCACACTGAAGGTGCCTTGGACAGTAGATACACCATATGGTATTTGAACCCAACTCTAAATATTTAAAGCTAGAACAAACCTACATTTCTTGATTGTATATATAAACAGATACATCTTCAAATTTCAGTTAAGAAATTAAAAAGGATTACATATTTGATATTTTTCTTTACAGTATTGTTAATTCAAGTCTTTGAACTTAAATTTCAGATGAGAAAAAATCATGACTTTAAAAACATTCATATCTTTTAGTTTTTAAGTAATATGATGTTATGTATCACTAAAAGTTTATAACATATAAAGAACTCTTACAACTCAACAACAAAAAATCAAATAACCCACTTCAAAAATGGGCAAAGAGGGGCTGCCCCCATGGCTGAGTGCTTAAGTTCACGCAATCCACTTTGGTGGCCCAGGGTTTTGCCAGTTCAGATCCTGGGCATGGATATGGCACTGCTCATCAAGCCATGCTGAGGAAGCATCCCACATAGCACAACCAGAAAGACCTACAACTAGAACATACGACTATGTACTGGGGGGCTTGGGGAGAAGAAGAGGGAGAAAAATTAATTAATTAATTAATTAATTAAAAGATTGGCAACAGATGTTAGCTCAGGTGCCAATAAAAAAATGGGAAAGGACTTGAATAGACATTCTCCAAAGAAGATACACAAATGGCCAACAAGCACATGAAAAGACGCTTAACATAATTAAGCATTTAAAAATGAAAATCAAAACTACAAGATACTTCTTCACACTCACTAGAATGGTAAGAATTTAAAAAAAATGTAAAATAACAAGTGTTGGCAAGGATGTAGAGAAATTGTAACCCTCACATACAGCTGGTGGGAATGTAAACAGGTATAATCACTGTGGAAAACAGTTTGGTGGTTCCTCAAAAAGTTAAATATAGAATTGTCATATAACCCAGCATTCCATTACCCCCAAAATTCAAAATAGGTACTCAAACAAATACTTGTACATGAATGTTCATAACAGCACTTTTCACAATTGCCAAAAGGTAGAAACAACCCAAATGTTCACAAGTGGATAATGGATAAACAAAATGTGGTATATACATACAATGAAATATTATTCAGCCATAAAAAGGAATGTTGTACTGATATATGTTGTAATGTGGATGAACCTATAAAACTTTATGCTAAGTGAAAGAACCCAGACACAAAAGGTCACATATCGCATGATTCCACTTATATGAAATATCAAGAATAAGTAAATCTATAGAGGTGGAAAGCAGATTTGTGGTTGCCAAGAGCTAGAGAGAAGAGAGAACAACGAATGACTACTTAAGGGGTCTGGGGTTTTATTTTGGGGTGGTGAAAATGTTTTGGAATTTGCTATAGGTAGTGGTTGCACAACACCATGAATGTACTAAATGCCACTGAATTGTATGCCGTACACTTTAAAATGATTACACTTATGTTATGTGAATTTTACTACAATTTTTTTTGTTACAGTAGACTTCCTAAGACTCTGTTGAGAGTAAGTGTCCATGAAAAAATGATGGAGTCACGACAAATGAGTGAAAGAGAATTTTAAAAGGAAATACTATCCACTGCCAAATCAGGGACAACGTAAGAATCACAATGAATAATGATGGTAATAGCTTATAACTCGTTGTGGGGAAAAAGAATACATTAGTCCCTACTGGTACTAAACAAAAAGGGAGAAGAGAAAGCTATTTTTTAGAATAGGATGCTAACTGACAAACATAAAAGGAATAAGAGAGTTAGAAACAACCAGGTTGAAACATCATAATACAACTTGATTCAAGCAAGAATCATAACGGGATGGTAAAACTATTGCATAAAAGTTAGTAAGGAATAGACTGTGTACAAAAAAGATATTACTTAATACCAAAAAAAGTTAATGCTACACCAGAGAAATCTGACAGATAATACCAATGCTAAGGGATTGAGGTTACTATCACTAAAACTGGGGCAAACTGACATCATGTGCCTCTTGATAAAATGTACTTAAGTTGTATTACTTTCAAAATGCAAAACCTCAATCCAATCATTAGGAAACATTAGAAAAACCCAAAATAAGGGACATTCTACAAAATTCAAAAAATATCAGTGTCATGAAAAACAAAGAAAGTCTGAAGAGACATGACAACTAAAAGCAATGTGTGATCCTGGACTGCATTCTTAGTTAAGACAAAGAAATGGTTATACCCCTCCTAAGTGGCCACCTGCCGTGCCACACTCAGTGGGCAGCCTTGGCTGGGAGCCCTTCCAAAGTGGCCTCCTACCTCACCAGAACCAGTAAGTGGCCCTGGTTGGGACCAGCATCCCACCAAAGTGGCTCCTACCCTTGGGGGCTGGCCATGCACATCAGAGAGCCTGCAACAGTTCCATCCATGCCTTGCATCCAGCTGCACCAAAGGCCTGCCCCACCCACCAGTGTGTCCAAAGCTGTTGCAGTTGGGACTTACAGTCAGTCACTTGGGCAGCCAGCCCTGCCCACCAGCATACCCACAGCAATTTCAGCCCAGTCACAACAGAAGGATACACACTGTCCACAAAGGGAACAACCCTGGAGCACTTGGCTCCAGAGACCAGGGGAGACCACACTACTGGGCCCCACAAGACACCTTCTACATAAGGCTGCTCCTTCAAGAATAGGAGACATAGCTGATCTATCTAATATATAGAAACAAATACAGAGAGTTAGGCAAAACGAGGAGACAAAGAAATATATTCCAAATGAAAGAATAAGACAGCCTCAGAAAAAGAACTAAACAAAATGAAGATAAGCAATCTACCAGATAAAGAGTTCAAAGTAATAGTCATAATGATGCTCATCAAACTCAGGAGAAGAACAGAGGAACACAGTGAAAACTTGAACAAAGAAATAGAAAATATAAAAAAGAACCAACCAAAGCTGAAGAATACAATAACAAATGAAAAATATACTAGAGAGAATCAACAGCAGATTAAATGATGCAGAAGAACTGATCAGCAATCTAGGAGACAGGGTAGTGAAAATCACCCAATCAAAACAACAGAAAGAAAAAAGAATTTTAAAAAGTGAGGATAGTTTAAGGGACCTCTGTGACAATATCAAGCATACTAACATTCACATTCTAAGGGTCCCAGAAAAAGAAGAGAGAGGGAAAAGAACAGAAAACCTATTTGAAGAAATAAAGGCTGAAAACTTCCATAACTTGGGAAAGGAAACAGATACCCAAGTTCAGGAAGCCATATAGTCTAGAACAAGATAAACCCAAAGAGATCCACACCAAAACACATTATAATTAAAATCCAAAAGTTATAGGTAAAGAGAATTTTAAAAGCAGCAAGGGAAAAACAATCAGCAATGTACAAGGGTACATCCATTAAGACTATCAGAGGACTTTTCAGCAGAATATTTACAGGCCAGAAGGGAGTGGCACAACATACTCAAAGTGCTGAAAGGAAAAACGTACAACCAAGAATGCTCTATCCAGTAAGATTCTCACTCAGAATTGAAGGAGAGATAAAGAGGTTTCCAGACAAGCAAAAACTAAAGGAGTTCATCACCACTAAACTGACCTTATAAGAAATGTTAAAGGGACTTCTTTAAATGTAAGAGAAAAAGCCATAACTAAAAATACAAAAATTAAGAAAGAAAATCTCACTGGTAAAGACAAAAATATAGCAAAGGTAGTGGATCAAGGCTGGCCCCATGGTGTAGTGGTTAAGTTCAGCATGCTCCACTTCGGTGGTCCAGGTTTGCAGGTTCGGATCCCTGACCTACACCACTCATCAGCCATGCTGTTGTGGCAACCTACATATAAAGTAGAGGGGGATTGGCACAGATGTTAGCTCACGGCTAAAATTCCTCAGCAAAAAAAAAAAAAAAGAAAGTAACAGATCAAACACCTATAAAGATAGTATTAAAGTTAAAAGACAAAAGTAAGTAAAATTACCTATCTCTACAATAAGTAAAGGGATACACAAAATAAAAAGATGTAAAATATTATGTCAAAAACACAAAACATGGAGGAAGAGGAGTAAAAATGTAGTGCTTTTAGGATGCACTCAAACATAAGTGACTATCAACTTAAAGTAGACTCCTATATACATAGGTTGTTATATAAGAACCTCACGATAACCACAAACCAAAACCCAATAATCAATACACAAAAAGTAATGAGAAAGGACTACAAACATAACACTAAAGAAAGTCATCAAATCACAAGGGAAGAAAGAAACAGACAAGAACCACAAAAACATTCAGAAAAAAATAAAAAAATGGCAATAAGTACATACCTATCAATAACTACTTTAAATTAAATGGATAAAAGCTCCAATCAAAAGACATAGGGTGTCTGAATGGATTAAAAAAAAAACAAGACTTATCTATATGCTGCATATAAGAGACTCACTTCAGATCTAAAGACACACACAGACTGAAAGTAAAGGGATGGAAAAAGACATTCCATGCCAATGTATAAGAAAATAAAGCTGGGATAGCAATACTTACATCAGACAAAAAAGACTTTGAAACAAAGACAGTAATAAGAGACAAAGAAAGACTTTACATAATGATAAAGAGATCAATCCAACAAGAGGATATAACACATAAATATATATGTACTCAACATAAAAGCACTTAAATACATAAAGCAAATATTTAACATTCATAAAAGTAGGAATTGACAGTAATACAATAATAGTTGGGGACTTTTAACACCCCACTTACATCAACAAATAGATCATCCAGATGGAAAATTAATAAGGAAATACTGCCCTTAAATGACACATTAGACCAGATGGACTTAATAGATATCTACAGAACATACCATCCCCAAATAGCAGAATACACACTCTTGATTCAAGTTCACATGAAATGTTCTCCAGGGCAGATCACATGTTAGGGCACAAAAGAAGTCTCAATAAATTTAAGAAGACTGAAATCATAGCAAGCATCTTTTCTGACTACAATGGTATGATAATAGAAATCACTACAAGAAGAAAACTGGAAAAACACAAGGATGTCAAGTTTAAACAACACGCCACTACAGCCATTGTGCCATAGAAAAAATCAAAGAGGAAATAAAAAAGTACCTTGAGAGAAATGAAAATAGAAACACAACGTTCCAAAAATCTATGGGACACAGCAAAAGCAGTTCTAAGAGGGAAGTTCATAGAAATACCAACTTACTTCAGGAAACACCTAAAGGAACTGGAAAAAGAAAAACAAAACCCAAAGTTAGTAGAAGGTAGGAAATAATAAAGATCAGAGTGGAAATAAATAAAATAGAGACTTAAAAAGAAAGAAAAGATCAATGAAACTACGAAATGGTTCATTAAAAAGATAAACAAAATTGATAAACCTTTAGCCAGACTCATCAAGAAAAAATAGAGAGGGCCCAAATAAACAAAATCAGAAATGAAAGAGAAATTACAACTGATGCCACAGAAATACAAAGGATCATAAGAGATTACTATGAAAAATTATACACCAGCAAATTGGACAACCAAGAAGAAATGGGTAAATTCCTAGAAACATACACTCTTCCAAGACTGAATTAGGAGGAAATAGACATCTGGACAAACTGATTACTAGTAACGAAATTGAATCAGTAATCAGAACTAGGACCAGATGATTCACAGGTGAATTCTACCAAACATTTAAAGAAGAGTTAATATCTATCCTTCTCAAACTAATCCAAAATATTGAAGAGGAAAGAATGCTTCCACACTCATTCTAAAAGGCCAGCATTACCTTGATACCAAAACTAAACAAAACCACTACAAAAAAAAGAGAAAATTACCAGTCAATATCCCTGATAAACATAGATGCAAAAATCCTCAACAAAATATTAGCAAACTGAATTAAAAAATACAGTAAAGAATCATACACTATGATTGAGTGGGATTTACACCAGAGATGCAAGGATGGTTCAATATCCACAAATCAATCAATGTGATACACCACATTAATAAAACAAAGAATGAAAATTATATTATCATCTCAATAAATGCAGAAAAAGCTTTTGACAAAATTCAACACCCATTTACGATAAAAACTCTCAACAAAGTGGGTATAGAGAAAACATATCTGAACACAATAAGGGTCATACATAACAAGCTCATAGCTGATAACATACTGAAAGGTGAAAAGCTGAAAGCCTTTCCTCTAAAATCAGGAATAAGACAAAGATATGCACTCTCACCACTTTTATTCAATGTAGTATTAGAAGTCCTAGCCACAATAATCAGGGGAGAAAAAAAAGAAAAGCCATTCAAACTGAAAAGGAAGAACTAAAACTGTCACTGTTTGCAGATGACATGATACTATACATATAAAACCTGAAGAAAATCCACCAAAAAACTATTAGAATTAATAGATGAATTCAATAAAGTTGTAGGATACAAAATTAATACACAGAAATCTGCTGCATTTCTATACACTAATAACAATCTATCAGAAAGAGAAATTAAGAAAACAATCCCATTTACAATTGCATCAAAAAGAATAAAATACCTAGGAATAAATTTAACCAAGGAGGTGAAAGACCTGTACTCTGAAGACATAAGACATTAATGAAAGAAATTGAAGGCAGTACAAATAATTGAAAGATACACTGTGCTCATGGATTGAAAGAATTAATATTATTAAAATGCCCATACTATTCAAAGCAATCTACAGATTCAATGCAATCCCTTTCAAAATACCAATGGTATTTTTTACAGAACTAAAACAAATAATCTTAAAATTTGTATGGAACCAAAAAAGACCCTGAGTAGCCACAGCAATCTTGAGAAAGAAGAACAAATGTGAAAGTATCACCCTCCCTGATTTCAAACTATAGTAATAAAACAGTATGATACTGACACAAAAACAGATACACAGATCAATGGAACAGAATAGACAGCCAAGAAATAAGCCACGCTTATATCATCAATTAATCTACGGAAAAAAAAGGCAAGAATATATAATGGAGAAAAGAGAGTCTCTTCAATAAATGGTGTTGGGAAAACTGGACAGCTACATGCAAGGAATGAATCTGGAACACTTTCTTACACTATATATAAAAATGAAGTCAAAGTGAATCAAAGACGTAAATGTAAGACCTGAAACCAACTGTAAAACTCCTAGAAGAAAACATAGGCAGTAAACTCTGACATTGGTCTTAACAACATTTTTTTGGATCTGTCTCCTAAGGCAAAGGCAACAAAAGCAAAAATAAATGAGATTACACCAAACTAAAAAGTTTTTGCATAGCAAAGGAAACTATTAACAAAATGAAAAGGCAACCTACCGAGTGGGAGAAGATATTTGCAAATGATATATCTGATAAAGGATTAATATCCAAAATATATAAAGAAGTTATACAATAATATCAAGGAAACAAACAATCTGATTAAAAAATGGGCAGAGGACCTGAATAGACATTTTTCCAAAGAATACATACAGATGGCCAACAGATACTGGAGAAGATGCTCAACATCACTAATCATCAGGGAAATGCAAATCAAAAGCACAATGAGATACCACCTCATACTTGTCAGAATGGCTATCATCAAAAAGACAACAAATAAATGTCAGCAAGGATATGTAATAAAGGAAACTTTCATGCACTGCTAGTAGGAATGTAAATTGGTGCAGTCACCATAGGAAGCAGTAAAGAGGTTCCTCAAAAAATTAAAAATAGAACTAACATATGATCCAACAATTCCACTTCTGGGTATTTACTCGAAGAAAACAAAAACACAAATTCAGAAAAGATCTATGCACCCTTATGTTCATTGTAGCATTATTTACAACAGCTAAGATATGGAAGCAACCTGTGTCCATCAATAGATGAATGAATAAAGAAGATGTGCTATATATACGCAATGGAATATTACTCAGCCACAAAGTAGAACGAAATCTTGCCATTTGCAACCACATAAATGGACCTAGAGGGCATTACGTTGAGTGAAATAAGTCAGAGAAAGACAAATACCATATGATTTCACTTATACACATAATAAAAACAGATAAAACAAACGAATAAACCAAACAGAAATAGACTCATAGATACAGAGAACAAACTGGTGATTACCAGAGGGGAGCGGGTGGAGGTTTAGGCTAAACAAATGAAGGGGATTAAGAAGTAAAGACATCCAACTATAAAATAAATAAGTCATGGGGATGTAATATATATCATGGGAAATATAGTCAATAATATTGTAATAACTTTGTATGATGATAGATGGTTATGAGGCTTATCGTGGTGATCATTTAATAATCTATACAAATGTTGAATCACTATGTTGTATATCTGAAATTAACATAATATTGAAATGTCAACTATACTTCAATAAAAAATAAATAAGAAATGACTACAAAGAATATTATTGGAATAATTAGTGAAATTTGAATATGGACTATATATTAGACAGTAGCATTGTACTGATGTTAAAAATCCTGAATTTGGTAACTAAACTGTGTTTATGTAAGAGAAAAACTTCTTAGAAAGGATTTAGGGCTAATGGGTTGTCATATCTGCAACTTACTTTCAAGTAGGTCAGCAATAAAAATGACAATAGTATGTGTATATACATACATACAAATATAGTCACAGGCACACCTACATAAATACATCTGTGTATATACACATATACATACATATATATATGCAGAGAGAGACGGAGACAGAGACAGAGACAGAGAGACAGAGAAAGCAAATGTGCCAAAATGTTATCAGTTGTTGAGGGTATTTTGGAATTCATTGTACTATTCTTGCAACTTTTCTACAAGTTTGGAATTTCTTTTCAAAATTCAAAGCTATATTTTTTTTAATTGAGTTTCAGACATAAGTTTATTTTCATTCAAGGCTGTATGCTTGTATAGATCTGAGACTGTTCTCAGCCACATTCTCTCTTAATAGCCATTTCCTCTTGAAAACATGGCAAACAGGAAGGAGAAATCCCATTTGCTTATCGTCTATCCGCTTGTCAGTGCAAGATTAGTCCCTGTGGCATCACTTTTACTGCTATTTTGGGTCCATTTTTAGGATTCTTAGACGTGTGGGATCCACCACTTCCCTTGAGAGGTATCTTCTGTTAACTCTCATTTTCGTAAATAGGGGTCTCCCTTAAAAGTTTCCTTAGTTTTTTACCACTTACGTAGCAGAACTTGCCACTCAGGAAGAGAATACTTATTTCTAATGGTCTGTACACCAACTTCCTTTAATTATTAACCTTTGGTTTCTTTGTCAGGAAATTTGAAAAATGTTGTATTTGGGATAAATTGTTATGTATAAGGACATATGTGCTTACTGACCTGGCCCAGTACTTTCTTCCTCTCTGTCCCTTGAACTGTCCTCAGGGCCTAGGACAAAGTCTAAGGTGTGATATCCAACCATTCAAATGGAAATCACTTTTGTGCAGAAAACATTTCCTGGATTCTACCTAGTGATTTTGACTGTTGAACTATAGTCTCATAAAGCACCAGAGCCAGAAGGGACCTCAGAGACAACCAGGTTTAATAGAAAAAGAAACAAGGTCCAGAAAGGTTAAATGACCTATCCAAACTAATACATTAAATTGAGGTCAGAGCTAGAATGAGAACCCAGGTCTATCCACTCTCTGACCTGTAATCTTTCCACCCACCATGATGTCTCATCAAATGGTTCAGGGTCTTTCTTTTAGCTGATTACCACTTTAAATATCTGAAAGAATTTATAGAAAACTAATTTGCTTTTCATAAACACCACACTTGCAATAATCTTTCAAAGCAAGGTTTATTTCTAACAAAGCTGAAAGCTTTATTTCTTAAGGTTTGGAGCAAAACCCAGTTAATCTTCGTCCCATGTAAAATACAAAGGCACTTAAAGCATATCTTTAGTCCTCTCATTTTTGGACATAGTTCTGCCTAAATGGTTGTTCCTCTGCCAACTAACTAGAATTATTTGAAC
The DNA here is from genome assembly GCF_021613505.1 of Equus quagga. Classification (NCBI taxonomy): domain Eukaryota; kingdom Metazoa; phylum Chordata; class Mammalia; order Perissodactyla; family Equidae; genus Equus; species Equus quagga. Next base: position 93,831,249 of record NC_060274.1, read on the forward strand.
AATATTTAGATCGCTTTAGAAAAGGGAAGTTGGTTCACAGAAATTTCATGCATACAGACACCAGTGGGAACCAACATTCTCATGTTCTGGCTAATGGGTCTTGATTACAAAAGAAGAGGGTGACAGAATTCCAGTTTTTCTTAAAACACAATGTTCTTTACTCCCAGAAACACGTGAATGCCTGTTTTCCCTTCCACTTCTGGTTCTGGCCAAGATTGTAATCACATATCAGATTTCAGCAGTAAGGATGCTTCTGTAGTACTTTGTGCTACAATTTAAAAAAAGAAAAGAAAACAACACCAGAAATGCTGAAAATCTAGAGAGAAAATCTATTTGTATAGAGTCTTTAAGAAAAAAGAAATTGGGGGGAATTTGGCAACATGGAGATGATGGATAAAAACCATTCCATGGAATGACAGGATCAAAAGCCAATTAAAGTAGATTGAAGCAATCCTGAGAAGCCACGAGGTAGAGACAATGGCTAGAAGGTAATGTTCTCAAGAAGTCTGATTATAATGGGAGCAGAAAAATCTAGCACTTGTATTTTAAATAGATTGTTTTCAAACCTTTTAAAGTTTTATTAATATGTCATAAATTTATATTAGTACTTGCCAAATCTGATGGTGAATATTCTGTTTTCATAATACTCAAAATCACAGGAGCATCTTAGTTAGCCATTCCTCTCTCTTCAGGCCTTCCATAACACTAGGCTCTCCTGGTTTCCTTCCCTCTCCCTCTGGCGGCTTTTCTACTTTTGGTTCACGTTAAATGACAGAGGGCCTCAGGTTGGATCTCTAGACCTCTGTCTCTCTACACTCTTACCCCGAGGAGATTTCATCTAAAGACATGCTGATGACTTCTAAATTTTATATCTTTAACTCTGATCTCTCCTCTGGGCTCCATGCTTATATATCCAAAATGTTACATGACCATTATTTGGCTAAAAGGCAACACAAGCTTAACTTACTATTCTGGAATGCACAGAGAAAAAAAAAGTAATGTTTTACTTTTATGTACAGCCAATCTAATTGTTCTCTCCAGCCTTTCACTTGCTAGCTATAAGAAAACCAAGCGAACTAAATATCATATCTAGTTTAATCGTAGTCTGATAGTTGGAGAGATCCTTCAGACAATATTTAATTTCCCTCTAGGAAAAAAGAACACACTTGGTTCTTCCAATAGGCCCTCTCATGACATTGATGGGAGAGGACGACTGACTTTTGTGAGGATCCTATGTATTTACCACATTTCACTACTCAAAATGTGGTCTGTGGACCAGCAGCTCTGCCATCACCTGGGAGCTTCCTTAAGATGCAGAATTCCAGGGTAAACTCCAGGCTTACTGAATCACAACCCGCATTTTAACAAGATCCTAGGGTCATTCACAAGTCTGAGAAGCACTGCAGAGCTGATATCCACTCAGTGTGCACCTGAGGGCCTCTTGCCCTGCTGATGGTCAAAGCTGTGATCTCTGGTTGTCAATTTTTGCGGGATCTTGGTTATTGGTTGGTTTGGGTTGGGTTTTTTTGGTCTCTATTGGTTTGCTCAGAGCTTAGTAGTTTTGTGTAGCTCAATCAGCCTCACCTCAGCTTCCACTGGTGGCCAACTCCTGAATCACTGACTTATCTTCCATTCAGTGTGGCTCAGGGATGAGCCCAGTCTCTGCTAAAGGGACTCTCTGCTCACTGGCCCACTATCTCTCAACCCAGCTTCAGAGCCTCAGGAAAGCTAAGTCTTGAGGAATTCTTTTGCTGACGGTATGGTGTGGTTAAATTACTGTGGCACAGTGTAAGAGTGAGGGGAGAGCAAACTGTTAACTTAATGCATCCAGCCATCTCCAAGCTAAAGCCTCAAGGACTCTTTGGAAGACTCCTCTCTAACCACCTTACTCTCATCCCTCTCCCCTCTTTTCCTACTGTAAGTCCTCAGACTGGAGCAAATAAAAGGCTTTTCTTTTCATTCCACTACATATTATTTTTCTTCTTTCTGATACCAGCTAGGACTTAATAGTGGATATAGTCTCTCTCCAACTAGGGAAAAATTGCATGAGCTTAGTCACTTGAGCTCAGATGGAATCAGGAAAATCTTATTTCAAGACGAAAGCCTAGCTTGCCAAATTTGCTCTAGAAATCCACACCTTAGGGCCTTTGTACTAATTGTTGCTTCTGCTCATTGCATAATTATATTTTTTTAAAGCAGAGCTGAATATTATACTGACTACTTCTTGGAATTCCTTCTGTCAAAATTTTAATCTCCCTTCAGGGAAGTGAATGACTAGAGTTGATGAGGGTAAAGTTTTTTTTTGGTTTTTGTTTTATACCATTGACCAAAAGTTCAAAGCACTTTAAGCACTTTAAAACATTATCCCTCTAATCTGGGAAAAACAGAATTCTGTTTGGTGATGAGGACAACTTGCTCTCCTCTCCGAACCACACAGCTCGCTCAGTAGCGCCACCATCCATCCACCAAGGTGGTTACACCACAATGTAGGAGTCTTGCTTAAATCACCTTTTTCTATATGCTTACATACAATCCATTAGCAGTCCTTTCAGGTCTAAATTTAAAATATCTTTGGAATCCTACCATCTCCCACCAGCTATTCAGCTACCATGGAAGTCCAGCCATTAGTATCTGTTTCTCCCTTTAACTCCTACCTTCCGCTAACAAATTCTTGATACAGCAGCTAATTGATTTTTGAAACAGTGAATAAAAAATGATAAATCCAATAATATCTCTCCCCTACTTAAAACCATTTAACGGCTGACCATTACAATTAAAATCCAATTCCTTTGCATGGTTTGCAAGACCATAGATGATCTCAGCCGTGGTCACCAGTCAGGCCTCATGTCCTATCACTTCCTCTTTGTTCATTACACTTAGGCACACAAACCTTTTTCTGTCCTAGGACATGCTAAACTCATTCTAAAGGTCTTAGGACCTTTGCATGCACTGTTATTCTGCCTGGAATGCTGTGTCCTTGTGTCTTGGTCTAAATGATTCTCCTTTCAACATTGATGTCGGGTATCACGTCCACTTCTCAGGGGACCTCTTTAATACTGCATGTTAATCATCCCTCTTTATTGTTCACTATGCTCTTTCCTTGTTTTAATTTGTTAGCAATATATACCAATCTCTGGAATCATGTGATATATTTGTAAGTTCATCATTGCCTACTTATCACCTATCTCCTACATCTCCGCAACAAATAAAATTTCTGAAATCAGTGGCTTTATTATTCACCTTAATTCCCAGAACCTAGAATAACATCTTGGTGTCCAAATATGTTTTCTTGAGTAAATGAATGAATGAATGAACGAATGCTGGCAAGGGCATGGTAGGAAGGAGATTCATACAAAGCGGTGTGAATTTGGTATGAAGCTTCAGGAAAGCTAACTATAATACATACCAGGAGTCTTAAAATGCCCAAATCCTTCAGTCTAGAAAGTTACTTACAGCAATCCTATCTTATAATATTTACCATAGCATGATTTACATCATAGAATATTGAAAAAAAAATTTTCTAAACAAATGTCCAATATCTGAGGAATGGGTCATCCATATGGGACCGATATACAAATATATGAACTAAAAGTAATGAAGACTCTTTTACTTTTATGGCATAACTTTTTAAATATAGAATTTTTCTATTATATAAAGACTAAAACTATACCAAAATAAAGTATACCAAAGTGTATGCCTCCTTTGGAGGGCAAATGCTTTTTCCTGCCTTGTTGATCTTTTCTGAATTTTCCGAATTTTCTACAACAAACCTGAGCTATTTTGTTAACAAACATTTTTAAACTCATGTTTATTTAGTTAAATAATATAAAAGGAATAAAGAATCAATACAAGTTTCATTGAGTTAAATATGACATTAATTTTTTTCTAAACTCACTCTTTCTAAATACAATACTGTGTGAATGGATATTTACTTATATTTAAATTTGCTAGATTTTAATCATCCTTACAGTTCTATCTGCTCTGGGATGATAAGTTTTGGCTTGGGCTTTAACACAATGACCTAAATCATATATGAGATACTTCATAATTCAAAACATATGTACGACTGAATATACATATGAGAGACTAGAACTTTTCCCAAAAAATACACTAAATGAGATTCTAACTTTACAAAATCATAAATATGTACTAGTAATTTGGATAATAACTGTAAATTCTCCATTCTTGTTCAAATTGTAATCTCTTTGGTCTACTCACAGCTTTAAGTCTTCTAAACAGGGCTTACTTCTTCAAATAAGAGGATGCTTGGTGTTAATTGAAATGTACGATTGTTACAACAGACTTCAGATATTATTGCTGCAGGCAAAACAGAATTATAATAAATATCTAATGATTCGTGGTACCTGGAGACATTTTGAGAATTCTCCTGTTAAGAGAATGAAATACAAATATAACCATGGAGGATTAAAACAAAGCAAAGGCTGTTAGACAGACAGCTCTGCCTCAATTCTTTCAATGATATTTTATCGCTTTGACATACATACAAAGAATATTTCAAAAGGGCTATAGGTGATTGAAAGGACATGGAAAAATTAAACTTTATTAGCCAAATGTTAAGTCAAGTTAAACATTTGATGTTTCCAACATTTAACACTCAATTAAGCCAGGCTAAGGATCATTTATAAATGCTGAATTTGCTATATTTTTCTATATCGAACGATTCAGTTCAGTCTCCTCTACTGAATGCTTCCTATATGCCAGGCATTATGATAAATACCAAGGATACGAAGATGCATACATCCTGATTTCTGACAAATTTTGACAGCATAACCTGTCAGGGACCTAATGTATATTAATTTTGAAAACAGAAAATTCACAATAAGTCTCAGTATTAGAATTCTCTTGTCAGCAGCTACAATAGCTAAGTGCTAAACACACACTCTGAGTAGATACACCATAGGCACACCAGATCAGAAACAGCTGGCAGCTTCGGGCTATTCATTTCAAAATGAATTGAAGATTCCTGATTAGAACTAGTAAGCATATTATCAATAGGAAAGTACTTGTGTACTTTCACAAGAATAAACTTTCTTTCAAATCTAGGGCCTTTTAAGTGGTGTTGGGATGCAGTTAAATTCCAGAAAACAACCTAGTGCATTAGCCTTTCTTAAAGTTGGTCAGGCAAGAAATCTGAAAAAGACATCGACTTGAAATATATGCTTATTAAAAATGCACAACTGCCAATACATCTAAGGGAACTTAAGGAAAAAGGAAAAGATTTTAAAACACAAGACTTTCTAACAATACTGTTGGCTTTGTATATTCATTAATTTTACATTATTGATCTTTAAGAATCCATGAAGGAAATGAACTTGTACTTGCTTATTATGCTCATTTCTAGGTTTTAGACTTGTTCTCTGTAACACAGATGTTCCAAGGAGAGACTTGAGCAGCCTCTGCACACAGGGACTGTCCACAATGCTGAGCTCAAGCACTGGGCTATGCATTCAAAGACCTTCTTTGGCCACTGACTCTTGTGCAGACAAGCCATCCAACTGCTATGAGTGTCAGCAAAATAGTAAAAGGGCAAGGGATCCATGAATATGTATTAATTTCTGCATTTGTGAATTAACTGACATATTGATGCACCTCTTATTTACCGAAAGGATTAAAGTAGCTCAAAGTGGAGGCAATAATACCTGCCTCCCCTGCAGTGGCAGCTCCTCACTTTCTCTATGGGTTTAGAGGTGGCAACCTCTGATTGGCGCGCCTGCATATTTTACGTACATTTAAGAAAATATCGATTGCCCATATCAAAGAATGGGGAAGGGGAAGATTAAAGATTATATAGTAATCAAAGTCCCATAAACCCTACTTTCCAGGGTGAAGAAGAAAGAAAGATCATCTGATTTTCCAGCAGGAGCTACTATCTTTACTGTGAGTGGCAGGAGCTAGAGAACGGAGCAGGAGCCTTCTAGAAGCAGTGTTTTCTCACTCTGAATCTGAATTGGATGCTTATTAAAGAACACCAAGCACCAGTTTGCAGTAGCCATTCTGAATTCAACAGTGACAATTTGAAGGCTGCAAATTCTGAGGTCTGACTCTGAACATGTGATTGTTTATTGGCATGGAGATAGCACTATACCATTTAGGTACAAAGCACAACAGAGCAAATCTAGATTAATATGAGACTCCATATTTTGTCCTTCCTGTGCTACATGTCATGCTTCTGAGCGAGACCCTAACAAGGGCAGGAATTAAGAATAGGTCACAAGAACATCTGCTTTGCTTATTTTGATTACGTGGGCAGGCAAAGGAATTTGCTTTTATAACACCAAAATAACTTGGAATGCGGTAAAAATAAATGCACCTTCTGTCTCATGGAATGTTATTACAGTACGACGCTTTGTGAATGCTTGGTGGCATTTTCAAGCATTTTTTGTTCCTCTCATTCCTTTCTCGGCTCCATAACACAATCCTCATGGTTTGAGCACTAGACTTCAAATGAGACATCTATTCAGAGCATGTTCAGACAAAACGAGTGGTTTCCTTAGTAATGGGAACTATGTGAAAGCCTTCGGCATGGCCCCTCCAGCCAGCCGGTTTCTCGCGGCCTTGCGGTTCACACATAGGCTCTCAGTGAGCATTATACAGCTGGGGAGCACCCCCAAAGTGTGAAATGGCTAAAACACTGAATATTCATTGCATTTCCGATAAAATGCACTCTTTATAAAAGGTTAAGGAGGTAAGAAGTACTCTTAATGGTGAGGATTAATTTACTCATTTTCTGCATCATGCCTGTGGAATGGAAAGACAGACAAGCAATTTCACAAAAGAGACACATGTTCTTTCATTTGAATGTATTTTTTAAATTTCCCTTACGTTAAAAACCTAAGCTTGTCTTATTCTTTTTCTGTCTATACCTAAAGACTGCTTCTTCTGATTTTTTAGGTTTCTGCATAGCAATCATCTTTGACAAAGCTTTGAAATTCTGTTGTTAGGAAAGAGCACAAATTTTGCCTTTTTATAGTCTCAAAGATATCACAGAAATAAAATAAATTATTTTTATGTATAGCAATGTTGAAGTTTTATATATGTATATCTATTTATTTATCCACTCATTTATTTTCAGGACAACACAACACTTAGAAAAAGAACTGGCTTCTCTAATAGAGTAAAACAATTGCCATTCATCTTAAATATTGGCTGTAAAAGGCAGTCAAGTACAAACAACCATCCTAGGATAAAAACCAACTTGAAAATAAAAAAAAATTCTGAGCTGATATAGTGCTTGCCTTTGAGGATAATAGTTTGTAAATATCTTCACACTATGCTGAAATCATCCAATTAGAAAGATACGAATATAGTCAACGATTTTGAAATGAGAAAAGTGAGGTACAGCTAAATTATTGCTACCATTCTCCTACAAATGTATGGTATCAATCTGGTCACAAATAAGGAAACACAAGAAGTAAAAGTTGTGTTATGGAAACATGCGAAGAAGAGGAGAATTAGGGCTTCAGAAGATACTTGAAGGGAAGAAAATACAGTTTGAAGAGTGCTGGCTTTGGAGTCCAACCTGTATTCCAGCCCTAGCTCCTCACTTACCTCTGTGATTGCAAAAGCGATCCAACCTCTCCGAACCTCAGTTTCCTCTTCTGCAAAAAGGGGAAAGTGCCTGAATGTTTCACAGTATTGTAAGAATGAAACCGCACGTACGCAGTGCTTACCACATTTCAGTGTCTTGCGTGTAGTTAACACTCAGCAAATGCTATTTATTATTATTCTAGGTACTTTTATTATTTCAGCATATGCAATTTCTGCATTTGCAGAACAATATGTATTTCAAATTCTCATCTATTCCATTGTGTTTTGTGGATGGCTCAAAGAAAATCATTTGTATTTCCCTGAACAACAGCACTAATAACACTAACAATAATATTAAATTTGCTATCAAAGAAAATATTGCATCTCCATTGTTGGTAGTTGTGAGCTCATTTTTCCAGAAATTGTGATGGGCTCCTCCTCATGGTTCACATTAGCACATCGGTTCTCTATGTAATCAAGAGCAGATATCTGACACCCAGTTAGCCATGGATTAAGGCTAACTGACTCACACAAGTACCAAAGCATAATCTTGCTCTCATTTATACAAGTCTTTACATCCACAATTATAGATTTAAAGACTGAATGCTGCTGTACTTAAACACTGTGCAATGTTATTTTCTTATCTACCAAAGCTCTACTCAAAATTCATTCATTCATTTATTCAGTAATATCTTCTGATCAATTATTCTGCATTATGGGTGAAGAGCCTCTTGTGGAGGGGACAGATTTCCCACAAGAGGGAATATCTGAACTGAAGATTAAAGGGTGAACAGAGGGAGGCAGCCTTGCTAAAGAAAAGTGTGTGCCTGACTGTGTGTTATGGGGGCCAGCACTCCAAGTGTCCTAAATGGAATCAACAAAGACACAGAGGAAAGAAAAACCAGCTATGTGCTTGAAGAACAACACTTTACATGACCAGAGCAAAATGTGACTGGTCAGGAGTACCTGGACCCAAGAGCCAGGTTATGGGAGGATGTGAATGGTAAGGAGCTTGGAATACTTTTCTGTTTGTGATGAGAAACAAATTTGGGTTTTTTGCATGTAATTATCCAGAAGATGGACTGGAGGGGATGGAACTGGAAGCAGGGAAGTTAGGAGCAATTGCAGCAACCAAGGCAAGAGGTGATGGAGGCCTAGCTGACAGGGATCATGATTCAAGAAAATTTGGGAGTAAAATCAGCAGAATTTAGCAACTGGATGAATACAGGATATAAGGCAAAAGGAGGATCAAAGATCCTGCACTCCTCTGGGTAAACGGGTACTGCTACTTCAACTGAAAGAAATAAAAAAATAAAGGAAGAAAAGGGAGTTTAGGGGCGAGCTTAAGAGGTCAGTTTTCAACATGGTGAGTATGAGGTGCCTGAGGCTCATGCAAGTAGAGATATTTATCAGACAGTTTGAGGAAGATAGACAGATACGGAGGAAGAAATGTATTTACAGGAGCTGTGACACACATTTGAGAGTAATGAATATATGAGTAGAAGAGATTATATTATCTAAGAGAACATATGAAGAGCAGTAGGCAAAAGAAGTAATCTAGGATAAATATTTAAGAGTTGTATGAGCCCACAAAACAGCAGACAGAATGTGCAGGCAAGCATGAGCATGACTAGGAGGCTTTGGTGTGCAAGAATCAAATTGGGAGGGGACTGATGAGATTCCCAAGGGGAGTTTTGGCAGCATGGTTGGAGTGGAAGACAGATAAAAGTGAGTTGGAAAACTAAGTAGAAAGTGATGATGTGGTAGGAGCAAATGTTGACAGCTCTTTTGATAAATTTATAGGAGGAGGATAGAAATGAAATGATAGAGAGGGGTTAAGAGTTAAAGGAAGGATTGCTGTTATTATTTTAGTATAAGTAAGAATTAAGCATATTTATGGATTTTGTGGAAATATGTTAACTGCAGGGGAGAAAGTTTTCTAGAGACAAATTCCTAAGAACACAGAAGCGGATGAAGTTGAAAGAAGAAAGAGAGAGATGTAGAGATTGGAAATGAGAAAAAGTCTCATCCTTTAACACTGCAAAAGAGAGATAATGAGTTTGGATAAAGAAAGGTTAGTAGGTTGGGAGTTTGTGAAATAAAGGAAGTTCACACCTAAAGGTCTGAATTCAATGAAGTTAAAAGCAATAACATTTTTCTAAGAATATTCAGAGACTGAGAAAGGATGCTGAAGAGAGTGCTAACGTTTGGAATCTTCCCTGAAGATAATGGGACAAAGAGCTGACTTACTACAAGTACAAGGATAGAAGGACACTGCTAAAGACCCAGCCAAAACATGATGCTCTACATTTATTGTGGGTGTGGAGTGGGCACCACTGTGTGATTTCCTCTAGAACACTTTACTTCTTGGAGACAGGAGCAGAGAACAAAGATCACAATGTTGTCCGGAGATTCTGATCAGACAGGTATGGCGGAAGACTAGACAAGAGAGCAAAGGTGACTGGTTACTAGATCAACCTTGGCAGGTAGGACAGGGAGAAGGACGAGGATGACCAAGAATGAATTGGCCTCAGAAGATTTGAGGTCCTTGTGGTATCAAAAGCAGATGTAGGGGGAGCACAGTTCTAAAACGGTCAGATAGAGAGTTATGGTAGAAAGCAAGATAGTGAAGTTCAAGATTTCTGAGGCAGAACAATTCTGGTTACCAAGAAGATCCATGGAGTATCCCTGGGAATGAGTCTTTGAAATGAAGCGAAGGTGAAAGTTATTTTAATTTAAGGAGACTTAGTAGTTTTTTGCTGTTTTTGTACTTAAAAGTTGAACTCTCCCATGATTTTAGCAGCAGTTTGGGTGGAAAAGAATATTATTTTCCAGATATCAAGTCTTGAATCGACTTAGAAATAGATAATAGCAAAGTGGGAAGGTAGGGACTGGTATGTGCCTTATGGAAAAAAAAAATAATTAATAGCCTGAAAATGGTATTGCGAAGCCGGAGGAGGTGCAGGAATATGATCACCCATCAACATGCGTACACACACACCTGTATGTACACACACACCCCCCGCTCTAAGGGGTGGGAAGATGAGTGTTCTCCAAGCAGAGAGAATCATAAAAATAATCAGGTCCTAAAAGGAGATTAGATTTCAACTAAAGGAGGAAATGGAAGGAGAGGTCTGGGAAACGGTTGAAAGGATGGCAAATCTGCTTACAAATGAATAATAGCAAGAGTGAAAAGAATTGGGAGGATTCATCTGGATGATCCATGAAGCAGCTAGATGATGGTATGCGAGAGGATGTCAAAGGCCTTGTTGTCTGTAACAGAGAAAACCATGCGGAATGAGGGACATGGTGGGGAGAGGCTGCACTCAAATTTCCACAAATATCCCAAAGGCTGAGTCCCAGATGGGGACCTGACTGAGAGTCGGACAGGCGCCGAGGGTTACCGGATTTTCAGCTAAAGGTTATTTACAGTTCAGGGGACAGCAGAGAGAACACGGCTCAGGCCACCCTGGCACCCCAGTGCCCACCCTGTCTGACTCCTAACACTGGAGATAGGACACATGTTAGCCAGCAGCTCCCAGACCACTGGCACCGTGGCTACTGATGCCAGAAATTATAGGCCCTACTGGTGGTACAACATCGCTGTGCTGAAGAAAAACATTAAGTGTGTGCTAAATAAACACTGCTGTAAGTCTCATTCGATAACAATACCACACTTAGCACAGTGAGTGATTCCAAACTCAAGCTTGGGAGCGAGCCCTGATGGCCTAGTGCTTAAAGTTCAGAGCTCTCACCACTTCAGCAGCCTGTGTTCATTTCCCGGTGGCAGAAACACATCACTTGTCTATCAGTTGCCACGCTGTGGAGGCGGCTCACAAAGAAGAACTAGAAGGACTTACAATTAGGATATACAACCATGCAATAGGGCTTTGAGGAGAGGAAAAAAAAGAGGAAGATTGGCAACAGATGTCAGCTTAGGGAAAATCTTTCCCTGCAGAAAAAAAAAAAAAAGAGAGAGAGAGAGAAATAGCAAAAACCTCACTTAAAAAAAACTTAAGTGAGATATTGCTTTAAAAAACAAAACAAAATTCAAGCTTGGGAGTCAGACAGATGCGGCTTCCAGTCCTGGTTCAGCCACATACAAGCTGTTACCATTGGGCGTGAAGTAACCTGTTTCCTCTTTCTCTGTAAAAGGAGGAAACAGTATCTGCTTATAAACTAACTGTAAGAAATTAAAGAGATTCTATAAGTAAAGTGCTTATTTAGCTCAGTGCCTAGTACACAGCATTCAATAAATGGTGTCTAATAGGATGAATTCCTTATTGCTCATTGTAGTAGAGACTTCCCTTTTCCTGGGGAACATCTCCTTGTCCTGTACCCTCTATCTTGGGGCAAAGGGGTTAGAGATAATAGAAGAGTACTTTATCCAAAGATAAGCATAAGGCCTAAGTAGGGCTAGTTAGAGAACTTTCCTCCAGATTTTTCAAATTGGAACTAAAGGAAAGGGACAGTCCCCCACCAGTAGCAAAATTGTGAGGTGAAGGGCTTGAGAGCTCTTGGTGGCCATGCTGCCAGACATGTACAGAAAGCTGGTCTGCAAGTAAGAGAGAATAAACTCAGTACTCCAAGAAAAGCAGATAAGAGAGAACAGAGAATCTCCTGGCAGTATTCGAGTCTGTCGCCAATGTGTCTCTGAGATCCACTGTCCCTCTGACCACATTGCAGCATATAAGACTCTACATTACCCTTGCTATAAACTCATCTTTTAACTTGAGCTAACCTAAACTAGTTTAAATAGGGTTTGTCTCCCTGGCAGCCAAAAGTATCCTAATTAATACATATATTTAGTATGGACAGCTACTTACAAATTTAAAATAGGGGACACTGGCAGGGACCACGGTTGATATTCTCTTCTCATAATTCCTTGAAGAGTGTCGTACACAGACCCAGAGGTCAATAAATGCCACTGACAGATGAAACTTGAATTCTATCAAGCAAAGTCTGCACATTTATCCATATGCATTTGAATTGATTTGAGCATTCCTTATACTACTCAAAATTTCTTTTACCCTTTCCAGTTCCCTGAAGCAGAAACCAGCTGAAGAAAAGGCTGAATCCAAGGAAAGTCAAGCCTGAGTAAAGTATACAGAGTGATAATAAACGAGGCAGTAACTCTCAAAAATAAATATGTATTGAATACCTAGGTGGTACCCAAAACCACCTCTACCTGATCATCTAGTCAACTTATTTCTAAAGATAGTCTAAAAACCAAAGATTGGAGCATACCCCTCCCCCAAAAAACAGTAGAATACAGCAGGATTATTAGATAGAGTTGAAGATAATTTTAAGATTTAAAGCTGAAAATTCAGCAATGGCATCAGCGTAGGGAATAACTACAAGAATCTCCCATCTATTCTGCCATCCTGGCTAGTTGTAGTTCGTGGCTTTCCTTCTTGAAAACACTTTCCCTACACTAAAAGGATTGCCTCTATCAACAATCACTAAAGGATTAAACAGAGCACTTTAGCTCTGGGCCTCCTGTACTCTCCATCAATGAAAGACGAGAATCAGATGAGAATGATTAACAGTCACCTTTGTTCTCTCATCTCATAGACATCAAGCAAAAGTGACAGAAAATATTCATGAAAATTCAAATGACCCTTTAACTTCTAGATGGTGCAATATAACAGATGCCTAAATATTTTACTGACAAAAAAAGTTTGCTTTCTCTTGCTCAGAAATCACAGCTTTGATCTCTTCCTTAGATATAAATGGATAACTTTCATTAACCCACCTTTACAAAAGATCTCATGTAAAAGCAATAAAATACCAACAGACTTTGCATAAGAATACTGCACCAGGGGCAAAGTGTCATCTCCTGCCATCTTGGTTCTTAATTTTTGCCTTGAACTTATACATCTTGGAATTTAAATTTTGCCGAGAACTTGGATCTTAGTAGTTATATGAACCCAGCATCATTTAACAAGTACCAGTCAAAGAATATGAAAAGAGGAAGTGGCCAGCAAAGAAAAAGCCCAAGTCAAGAGAAAGACTCTGTTCTCCCATAATTAAGAGCTCTCTTATGAATAATCTCATGTGTAAATGAAGTCACTGATCTGACAAAATATATCCCCTTGAGGGGTAGGTTTTTATTAGCTAGACGATTATCCGATTTTACTCAAATGTTTGGAACAAAACCAGCACACAGAAGTGAGTAGTAAATTACTCCTTTAGTCACTCAGTGAGATCTAATTAATCAAATATTGATCTTTTAATATATAAAATGTATTACTGAATATACAAAGCAAATAGTGACATCTCTTCTGCCTGCAAGTTTCTTGCCATCTAGGCAAAAATAAACCACAAATCATAATATATGTGGAACAAGAGAAATACAATAACAAAAAGTAAATTTATGAGATAAAATAAGGAACACACTTATTTTCATTGAGACAGGCGGTGCTTCTTAAAGGATGGGATTTTTGAGCAGAAGCCTTATAGAACTGGCATGCTTGCAAAAGAAATAAACAACTAAGAGTGAAACATGCAAGACTATGTTCAGAAAATGGTAAGGCATTTGATGTGGCTGAGGGGTGAGACATGTTGGAATTAGAAATATAGAGAATGACATATCAGAGTTAGTGTAGTATAACGGTGACAAGCGTCAGCCTTGCAGTCAGATAGACTTTGGTTTGACTGTGGACTCCATCAGTGAACAACTATGTGAGTTTTTGTACACTCAGCCCTCAGTTTTCTGATCTGTAAAATGAGACTAAAAGTTCTTTCGTATTCTAATAGGGAGGATTAAATGAGACAATTCATGAAAATCTCTAACCAGACTACTTGGCACAAGATGTGCTTGATAAATGTTGTCTACCATTATTGTTGTTATTACTGTTTCAATTATTACATCATGGCTAGAATTGAATACTAAGTTAGGAAGGTTAGATATTTTACTAAATATGAAATTTCCAGTTATAGAAGTAAAATTTTACTCTAAAAGAACTTTATATCCTATTTTTTTTAAATAATAGCTATTTTGAGATTATGAAATATCTATTGACTGCAGAAAGTTAGAGAAGCATAAAAAAATAATAAAAACCACCCATTATCCCAACAATGGTAACTACTTCCAATGGTTTGGTATATTTCCTTTAGTGACATATTTATTTTCAGTTATTTCTGTACAACTTACCAACTATTTACCTATCTATCTGGCTACTTACCCATCTATCTACCGGCTATAGTTTTTAAAAATTTTATTTTACTATTTCACCATTTATTTAGATGGCTAGAGAAGAAAAGTCAATCCTCTGAAAGAAAAGAATGAAGACATGTACAGAGAGAAGCCAAAATGACAGATAGTTTGGGTCTATAGAAAGATAAAGACAAAGAGCAGGAAGGAGAAAGGAATCTGGGGAACAGACAGAGAGACAGATTTGTCTCCTTAATTTCTGAGATCTTTCTCATTCTTGGTGTGAATTTCCTAGAGTGGTAAAATTACTGTTGTTCTTCAACTGTTTGTCAAGCCATGCTGTGGCAGGCATCTCACATATAAAGTAGACGAAGATGGGCACAGATGTTAGGTCAGGGCCAGTCTTCCTCAGCAAAAATAGGAGGATTGGCGGCAGATGTTAGCTCAGGGCTAATCTTCCTCAAAAAAAAAAAAAGAGTGAATCTGCTATGAGAATTAGACTACAAAGGACAATGTCACTGAAGACATTCCTAGCACAATGTCAGCCCTCCTCATCAGTGGTCCACTCGTGTTTATTTAGCTTTCTGAGCATATCAACTTATCTTTCGTTCTAGACACTACATTTCTTCAGAGCTCTATTTCTGAAATCATGCCAGCAATAAAAATTCTGTCATTAACACTGAACAACCATAACTATATAAAAGCATCCGCTCTCTAGTGCATAAAATTCATTCCTATTTATAAATAGTATTTTATTTTTAGCATCCCTTGTTGCTGACTATATTGAATTGATTGGTTTAGTCATCAATCAAGCATTCATTTATTTTACAAATGAACATTGAGTGCCTTGTGCAGTGGAAAGAGCCTCAGTTCTGTAGGCAGACTGAACTGACTTCAAATTTTAGCCCCACTAATTAATAGTTTTAGGACATTGGGCAAGTAACCTAACTCCTCTGAGCCAATGTTTGTACACTGTCAAATAAGGATAAAAATATCTATCTTATAAAGATGTTGTGAAAATTAACCTTTAAAACATACACAGTTAGTATTCAACAAACGTTGTTTTCTCCAAGTTTTATGTGCTATGAATAAGAAATAGACACCCTCCAAGAGAATCTTATAAGCTAAAAAGGGAAACAGGTCGAATTGTAGAAATAATTATAATACATTAAAAAAAGTGATAAGTGATAGGAGGGATAAAGAATATTATTGTGGTTCAAATGAGACATCATATCTTTTTAGGAGGTTCAGAGAAGATTCTAGAGGGGAAGTAACATTTGAACTAACTTATTTAGGACTAGGTAGATGTGTGAGAGGCAGGGACTTGGAGTGGAAGCAGGAAGGTCATTCCAAACAAAGGGGAAAGCTAGAACAAATGATGATGATGATGATGATGATGACGACAGCGATAATAACGGCCATAACGGTGCCGTCAAACACTCATTCAAGCTTACGATGATCCAGGTACTTTTCACAGCTTTTACATATATCAACTACTTTAATCCTCATAATAATCCTAGGAGGCAACTGAGATGCAGAGATGTCAAGCATCTTGCTCAGGGTCACAAAACTTGGAAGTGACAAGGTAAGCATTCAAACCCAGGCAGCCTGTCCCCAGAGCTTACTCTCTGACCGACTGACTACCTGGGCAACTTCTATAACAAAGGCACACAGGCAAACACCACCCACGACTCTATGAAATAGCAATAAACCTTCACAAATTACTAACTTCAACCACTAAATCACTGAATATTTATTGCACCCTTATATTTTATTATTTGATGATGAAGGCAGAACACTTTGAACATAATTTAAGGGTTTTAATTATTCATTTATGTTTAAAAATCATTCAAGTATATTTTCATTAGAATTGAATACTCATTCTGGAAACCCTGTAGACATTTACTACAAGATAGTTGATATGCATATCCATGTAATACAGTGTATTTGCAATGTGAAACTTCTCTGAAGTTTTAGTGGATTCTAATGGAAAACACTTGAGAAAGAAAGAAAAAGGAAAGGAGGGAGAAAAGAAAAAGCAGAGATCTATCAATTATCCAGTAGATGAGGGGGTAACATGTGGAAAAATCTTCGGAGACCTTGGGTGGGTTCTTGTTCTTACTCCCTCAGACCAGTTGTGTGCACCTAGACAAGTCCCTGGACCTTCTAGGACTCAGGGCATTGGAGTTCTGAGATTTTATGGTTCTAACCTAATGCCTATTTACAATTGTACTAATCCAAATGCACTGAAATCCTTATCCCATCACAATATAATGTCTTCATACAGTACTTCAGTATACAGATGTGATATCCAAATAAGTTTTTAACAAATCTTTTTGGAGAGCTACCTTTCATAAATCCAGCAAATGACTGGATTTATGATTTATCCTGACTGATAAGTGAAAATCACCTGAAATACACACTGATTCTACTAAGCTGCTGATGCTTTTGTAGCAAGAATGAAACTATAGCCAAAGAACAAATCCTCATCCTTTTCATCCAAAACCAGAGTCATTTTTGCTCCCACATTGACATCTCACTTCTAATGTTCCATGATATTAAATTTATAAAAATGGATATGAAATCTTTTGAATTTATCATGTGCCTACCCTAAAAGGACAAGTGTAAGAAAAGCAATCTCATCTTCCATATGCCAAAAAAAGGGCAATCATTTAGTTAAAACAACTTCCTATGATAAAGTGTAAGGCAGCATTTAAAATACTCCTCAGTTCTCATTAAATTAAAACTTAAAAAATCATTCTCTGATTTCTGAAAGAGACTGAAATTTAGGATATTAGGTATGATTGTTAGTTTCATTTATAAACCAAGAAGGTAGTTTAATTATATATCTGTTTGATTATCATCACTTACCTTCATTATGGGAATACATTATAATTGGTTTGATTACTGGATTTTTCAATTATGCAGTCAACACCAATCAACCAAAATGAAATGTTTAAGGAACGAATTATATAAAACTAAAATTCCTTTTTCAAATAATTTTCACTATTTCAATATAATTCTTCCATAAGTGGAATAAAATCCTGCAAGTGTTGAAATGATTTGGAATATGCCAGATATTGAAGCTAGAGAGAGTAAAATTGGAGGAGTAATTACTATTATCACAAGTACATTAAATTATATGTAGACACACTCCATCACAACGTCCCCAACACTCAACCATAAATCCCTAACATTTACAGAGCAGACAACAGAGTGTCTAGTAAAGAATAACAACCGACAATAACATTCTGAAATAAGTCTTATTTGATTAAGCAAGGAAATACTTTTACCTTGAACTTATTTTTATTATAGGTTAGGAACCATCTGAACAAATTTTTATGAAAGGAAAAAATAAAGCATTTGGGAACTTTTTAAAGAACATTACAGAAAATATTTAGCAGTTAGAAACAAAGCTTTTTAAAATTTCCTAGTATCATGATTATAATAACTGCAAACTATTGGTCTATGTCATTTCAGTAAACATGTAAGGAGCAGTTAGATGTGAACTCCCCCCGCCCCCCCCCACGCCAGGCCAGGCCCCCAGCAAGTAAATCCAGAAACATGAAAATATGTCATTTCTTTTTACTCCACTAGAGGGTAGTCTCTCAAAACTAGGGCTGGAGTCATGAATCCAGCCTGTTTTTGACCTGTTGATAAATTAATCCTCATGTTCCATTCCCCTCAACAAGATGTTTCTCTAGTACACTAATTAAGGTTGTAAAACATGCATTTTTTAAATTGCTGTCTATTTACTCATAGATGTTCTTTCAGAAATATACACTGCTATGCTTTTCTGTGTTTCTTTTCCAAATTTCTGATAACTCAATAAGTATTTCACATATGTGATGCATATAGTATATCTTCCCAGTAAATATACATCCAGAATTAACATGTCTAAGAATAAAGAAAAATCAATTTCTTAAGGATGTAATTTATCACAGTTAAAATACTCCCCCAGTAGTAAAGCACACATCCTAAACACACACACACAGGGATATCCACACAAACACCCCGACACAGCTACCCATTCATATGTGGCTGACAGATTAATTACATCACATAAGGAGGAGTGAATGTAATCGGAAATATATATTTTTAAAAATACCCCCTCATATATGCCAATGTTGTGAATTATAGAGAAGCAAATACATGCTTTATTTAAAAAGCTGGTCAATCCAGATAAGAAATGTCATTGCTTCAAAAAAAAAAAAAGTGTTAGTGAATAGCAAGCATACATGCTAAATTAAGTAAGACCTATAGAGAACTAAATGCCATTCAAAACAGTTTCAAGCTTCTCTTCTTAAATAATACAGCCACTGGTGAACTTCACAGAGAGGGCGTCGGAGGCTCTGCATCCCTCCCAGTTGTTTTTAGTATTTGGGAAATCCTTATTAGTAGTGCCCTGCTATTTTCAGAGAGAAAACACAGTTTCTCCAAATGACGGATAACCTAAAAACGGGAAAATTGTCAAAAATTCCTCCTTCTCAAAAAAAAGAAAGGAAGGAAGGAAGGATAGGTGGAAGGAATGAAGGAAGAAAGGAAGGAAGGGAGGGAGGATGGAAGGGAGGAAAGGAGGAAGGAAGGAAGGAAGGGATTGGTACCTAGGAAAATATGCAAGCCTGTTTCATTTATTTGTATCCTAAGCAGCAGTGTCATAGAACAGACAGGTTGTTTCAGCCAACCAGACGGGAGCAGCTGCGAGTGCTACATCTTGGCAGTCCGAAGCGATTGGCTCCTCTCTGGGGAGTGGAGGGTGTTCAGTTATTAATGACCGCTGAGCAGGCAGCACCATGTCAGTGTGACAACTGATCGGGTGAACGATGCACCACTAACCACCATGGAAACAGGAAGAAATAAAACCAGCTTGCAGGATCTCTCTTCACTGGATTGAGAGCCTCAGCTTGCCAACTGAGAGAGAGTTCCGGGAAAAAGAAGGAAATCCTGGCTGCAGCCTCCTGCTTTCCTTTATATTTTAAAATACAGAGACAAGATCGCTTGCATGTGTGTACATCTATAGTTCATGTTTGTGTATACTTTATTATACACGTACACACACATGCACCTATTTACACCCGGGTAAGAAGACAACCATGTGATTCTCGCAACTAAGGAACGGAGGAATCCAGCACGCAGGGACACCGGAGGTGTTGTAACACAGAAACTGCCTTTGCAAGGTAAGTTTAAAAAATACGTTTCTATTTAAATATGCTCTATTTCTTGCTTAGTTGATAATCATTGTTTTACACCTAAATTCTCCTTTGATGTTTTTCTTCTTGTCTGAATTCTAAGAGCATTTTTCTGTCCGTTTTACTTTTGAGAAGAAATTCAAATGCAAAAGCCCTCTGGCTCTGTGTATGCCTGGCTGTGCTTGTGGGATTCTCCAACATGCATTTTACTAGCTTGAATGCCCATCAGAGGATGTGAGTGGGAGAGAAAAAGCAGTGCTGGGGGGAGGAGAGAGAGGAGGGTGAGGGAAGAGAAGGGGACAGTGGGAGAGGAGATGAAAGGAGAGAAGGAGCCGGGTGGAGAGGGGGGAATTTTCCTTTTTCTTCACATTATTTGTAATGAAAAGCAGATCACACGTCATTCTGGGTTTTCAAACCAACCCCCTAAATGGGGCATTTTTCTCCCTTTCACCCAGTGGATGGGGATTAAGGCAAATGCTGCTGCATGTCAAGAGCTAAAACCACTAAGCAGAGTGGCGGAATGAGCATATCACAAACAGTTATTGAATTTCTGCCAGGCTACATCTTACGGATTGGGGTAAATGACTTCCCTTTAATAACATCCCCTCGCTGGTCTGAAGGGACAGTGCAAATGTCTGATTGCTAATGCAGCTGGAACTGACACACACTAGGTAGAGGGATCCCACGAACCAGAAGAGTTCTCATCTTCTCTGGTAATTAACAGGATCACAGTAGGGTGGCTTTAAAGTACATTTCCTATTTAAGAAGATTGTTCAAACCAATTGCTATATTCCCTTTGCTGTTATTGAGCTAGATGGTTTAATTCGTCTTTAATTTATTCACTTTTAACAATATGTCCTTGTTTCCGTGCCTCTGATTTTAGTGAAAGCAGGCTAAGAATATGAGTAGAATCTTCCTAAAGTGAAAAGGGGATAATGTGAAAAATAAAAAGGGAAGAAGTAAGGATTCAAAATTTCTCCCTAGAAAATAGTGTGCCCTGGTACTATAAATATTAGTCATATCCTACGCTTCTCCTCTTTAGTTTCAGAAGCAATGCCTTTGAGACAGAATTACTCTCAGTAAACTATGAGCATCCATGTAGCGATGATTCATGGAATACAGTGTGGGTTAATTTTTACTTCCAATCTTGTATAAGGAAGCTACACAAGAATATGCTTTCAAACAGACCTCAGTTGAGGATGTTCATGGAAATATTCGCTACCCTCTTTAATGGGTCCTGTAAAGACATTAAAACAAACCTAGTATTTACATTTCATCTTCTGGAGCTCTCTCCTCCCTTCCTTTAGTTCAACTAACCAAATAGTTAATGGAGCCTGCTTCTTTCAAACTGCATGTTATTTTTTTCCTACAACTATGATTTCAGAGTTATTATTGGTTTCCTAGTTTATAATATGAGCCAAAACCAGAAGACAATAACAGCCACTTAGATCCTGCCACTTTCCCATAAATGTGTCAAAAAATGAGTCACTTCACAATATGTAATGTAAGAAGTCAATTAATTCTAGGACCTTTGTAAATGATGACAATAAAGCAGCTCTGACAATATGCCACTGATTTTGATTTTCCCTCTGTAAAATGAAGAAGTTTAAGAAGAGGTTTCCTGCTCAGAGTGAAAAATGAAAGGTGCTGAAGCATTAGCTCGCAATATTGGCAGGCCTGCTTGCTCTGCCTCAAACACCACATGCAATCTACAGAAAAAACAAAATGATTTACTACAAAGAGGGAAAGGTGATTTATTTGCTTTTCTGCTGTTCGTTAGAAGTGCTGCTTTTGCCACAGAACAGATCTGATATTTTGAGGCACCTCCTAAGTTCCTAACCAAGAGGAAAAGCTTGAAGTAGATACTCAACCTCCCGATTTCAAACTCCTGTATAATGTAGCATTGCAGTATTGATTTCAGTTTTTCTTAGACCTTTTCCAGGGAAACTTTTCATACCAAACACACACATCCTTAAGACCTGCCAGCCTATTGTAAAATTGCAATCAATGAGACCTAAGAACAGTGGATTCACTCTTTAACCTTGGAAAAGCTCACATACATATTTTGTGGATTACAGAGATCAATAAGGTACCCAGTGGAGTCTGAGAAACACAATCACTCCAGGTCCCCGGTGTTGTCACTCGGCGTGTGCCAGTGAGTCTGGTGATCTGACAGCATCTACCACTGCCCAATGATGGACATACGAGCATGCTGGAAGACTTAAGCATCGACTCCCCCTACGTATAGTCATGTAGCTATACCAGAAATAATAGCTGTTTGGCAAGACAAGCTTCAAAGGACTATCTTTTTCAGGGTGTCACTTGGCACAGGCAATACGATGAGTTAGAATGCTGATGAGTAGGTGGAATTTTTTTCTTTGGTGGTTGTTGCTAATGGCTAGATAAACAGTGTTATCAGCTTTCTAGGCCAGCAATTTAGGGACCTATGAAAAATGTGGTAAACTTATGATTCACTAACTATATTTTATTATTTCTTTGTTCTTTATTCTCTTTCACACCTACTGATTTTTTTTTTTTTTTTTTGCCACAAAATGGGTTTGAGGTTTTACTTTTTTTGCCCCCTACTCTGATATTTTTCTGGCGTAAAATTCCTATGTAATGTGGCATTGCAATATTTATTGTAAACTAATGAAGTTGATGAAAGGTTTGCAACCTGAGTTAAAAAATAACACTTACATAAGTTAAATGTTATTACTTAATTAGCAGCCCCTAAAGATGGTCATACATGAGGTATCTGTTGGAGAATCTGAAGGAGATCATTAAAAGGAAGCTAATAGGATGCTAAAAATGAGTCCCTACTTCTAGACTCGATAAGGATGCCCCCAAAGAATAATTTAAAATAATGTAGCTCCAGCCAATCTGGAGAAACACCGGACACATCTGCAGCCCACTAAAATGTTCCATGTAGACCTGGTTCTGAGGGTTTAACCACTTAGGTATCACTCCTTGGTCCCACGAAACTAAACAAAGCAGGTAAACATGAGGCAATACATCAGTACATCTTGTCAGTGCTGAAAAAGATAAAGCTCTCTGATACTGGCTGTGTAACAAATACTTAGGAAAGCTTCACTGTGTAGCAACTGAGCACAGGTCCTGCACAGAGCTCAGCGAATTCCTCTGCCTCTCTCCTGATAAAGTGATATCTGGTTGGACACCTAGGAAGTAGAATATAATAACAATTATTCTTTGGGCCACAATGCAATAGGAAATCAAATTCTAATATAAAGAAAGAAGGTGGTGCCAGAGGATAGAAAAAGTAACAGGGAGAAATAAAAATGTTTTCTTTAACTTGATGGGAGGGGTGGAAGAAGATCTCAATAGATGCGATGTAGGGGTCATTAAATACAGGGTCAGCAAGAAGACAAAATGCTCATCTCAAATTGTGAAGAAATACAGTGCCCACTGGGCCACCCACTGTATTTGCATAATTGTCAATTTTGTATATAACTGCTTGCTATTATGTTAATTTATCTTTGGGCCATAATGAGGAGGGCTATCTTGTTTTCAGGTGCCATTAATAAAAGCACATTACACAGCTTCAGCACAGAGGATTGAAGAAGGGGAAGATGTTTTCATATAAGAGTAGAATTTTAGGATTGAAAAGGACCTGTAGTAGATAGTTTAATATGCTTACTTTACAGGTGAAGAAACTGAGGCCCAAAGGATTTAACATCTTTACCCCAAATCACACAGTTCTTAAATGGAGGCCAACAGTAGAACCCCTTAGAAGCTCCCTCCAGGACTCCATTAAAAGTTTGCCTGCTCAGTCTTTCAAAGATAACATTAAAAAAAAAAAGAGACAGAGAGAGAGAAAAAAAAGAAAAAGCACATAGATATGTGCCAAAAAAACCCCAAAATAAACCTAAGGAAATGTTTATTCAGATAATCAAGTACTCTAAAAGCAAAAGCAGATATTCAACAATGGAAGCAGTAACAATTTGCTAAGTACATAGCACCCAATTTCAAAGCCATAATTCATCTTCTGGATATAATCCACTATACTCTCTAATGAGTCATAAAAATTAGAGCTTTGCTTTGTTTTTAAAACACCTTAATAACAATACTGCTACGCTTCACCTACAAATATTCAGCTACTGATCATCCACTATAAGTTTTTCCAGAAATTCTGAAGAGATTCTCCGCAGCCTTTATTACTGGATTTCACTGTAATATTTTCAGGCTCTTACATCTGTCCTCCTTATATACAGTGTCCATTCTCAGGGTCCATGCTGTGCTTGTACACCTCACTGGAAAACAATGAGGACATTCTCAGGATAGCAGGCCCTAGTTCCCTCTTGCCGGCTCCCCCATCCTGCCTGATCTTCTCATTTCCAAAGTTAGAGCGAGAGCCTTTGCAGACAAGGACATATCTCGTAAATTTCACAATCCTATTTTTTTCTTTCTGGCAAATTTCTCTCTGTTTCTAAATGTTCTCCCCAAATTTTGCTTAAGGTAATAGTAATTAGATGAATCAGAAACTTTGGGGAAATAAAACAGGATACAAAAATTACATAATAATTGTGAATATTTGTTTAGAGCTATATTGTTTACAGAGCACTTTTTCAACAATGACATTTGCTCCTCACAGCAACCTGATGAGTTGCTGATCATCTTTTAAGACTGGAGAATGAGGTTCCACGCAGTTAAAGATTTGCCACAGTCAGGGAGCTAAGATGTGGAGGAGCCAAGGTCTTCTGACTCCAAAGATGGGTACAGCACTGATCACAGTACCCCGACACTTTTTAGTAAGTATCCATTTCCTTTTTCCTGAATACTCACTCTAGACTTACCCTTCCAAATTCTATGCCCTTTGCCCCACACCATGCTATATCTGGAGAGATCTTGCAAATAAAAATCTGTCCTTCTTATTTTAATCATAGCTAATGATATGCCCAAATTAAATAAGAAAAACATAACATCTCTTCTTGGAGAAAAAATTGCATTTGTTTTACCTACTCATCCATATGTTTGTCTCACAGCATTAGCACTTTGATAAATAGATACTTGGTGAGGGTCTCAAAAATTGAATAAAATCGGATGAGTAAATCATTCAGGGACTGTCCAGGTTGCTGGAAAATTATGAACAAAGTCCTCAAAGTCACTTGAAGAACCATCAGTGGATAAAGTGTCAACATAAAAGCACCTTCTTTGGCATCTCCTTCCCAGTTAGTTTGTCTTGGGGAGAAAATGACACACAAAGACCTCAAAATGCCAGTAAATTTAGTCACATTATTCTGAGAGCCCTTTCTAGGGGAGATTTTGCCTTTCAAAAGTAATATCGTTCTTGGAATAAATGGAAATCCCTAAAACACATGTTCTAAAGGTTGTCATGTCAAGCTTTACTTCCAGAAGGTGAAGCATTCTACAGATAATCAGCTACTCTGTTTAGGAAGGAGTGTAATCGTCACCACTTTTTCCATGTCTGCATTGAAAAGGCCCATGGATTCCCCAAAGACCACTGAACCAATTAAAGCCTTAGCATCAACAGGCAACATTTTTTATTTCCAGAGTCCTGAAACTGCTGGGATTTAATTCCCTGAGAGTGAGAGAAGAGGCAGTGTTTCTTGACTTATACAGAGCAGGAACTCCAGAAAGGGAAGACTGTATTCCTCTGGGACTGAGCCTGCTAACGGGCCATGTGCTAAGCCATGACCTTCAAGAAGGCTCAGGACTCATGATACTTACCAAGAACATGAATAATATTGGATATTTTGACTAGTTAAATACTTAAAGAAAATACTTAGGCCTCATTTTCATTGGGGTAGAAAGGATTGATCTGTGCCTATTATAAATGGTCTCTAAAATTATGAAATTAAATTAGTAAAATGACTATAAAAAAACAAAGACAAATATTTTAATGGATTCATTCCACTGGATTAAAATTGGCTCCATAATGTCTTAATAGTCTCATAATGCTGAAAGGTCAATGCATTTAAATTACATTGTTAACTAATTTACAGTTAACTTTTGTTAAGAAAAAAATAAAAACAAAAAATGTTAAAAACATATTTTCAGACATATAATTATATTGGCTTTTATATCATTAGAATATTTTCCTCATCACTATCTTCATATGCCCAAACATACTGGTCTTATCACTGTTTGCTAACAGTGTTTCTGGGTTCTACACTTAATTCTATTTTCACCAAAAATTGGTCACTCAGAAACACCAAATACTGAAAATATTCTACAAAGAGTATATGGGACCACAATGGCTTTCATTGAAATTTCAATAGTTGCAGGGGGTAATTTCAATATACATCTAGACAGATCATATTTTGATTTCTACAAAGGCCAAAGGGTTAATAGCCTTACAGTGCTCATGCCTAAGGCACTGAAAACAAAACAGTAGAGTAGGCAAAATGGGACTAAGTCTATGTTACAATGCTGTGTCATTGAAGAGAAAGTGCAATAGGATGGAAAGAGAAAAACAATGCTACCACCATATACAAAAAATAAGTATCTTCTAAGCGCACATTAAACCTGGAAGCTCTATTCCTAGCAATGCTTAAACGCAAAACATATAAAATGCCATTAAAGGATATGAGCTTAGACTGTATCCACCCAACAAGACAATTTCTTGTGTGAATAGCTGAACTGATTCACTTACCAAACACATAATTTATATTTGTTCCTCCTACTGTAGTGTATCACCCAGGTGTCTTTTACATTAACGCTATAGCTGCTCAAAGAGTGTCATAAGGTGATGTTTAGTTAACTTTTTAAAATCAATGAGGCATTTGCCAAACTACGATTTCCTTAATTAGTTACTTTATTTTTAATGAGCAAGTAAATTCCATGTAAATATTGAAGTCTCAGTTTTTCATTTACACTAAAAATTCTGTCACAATATGCTGCTGTTGAACAAAATGGTTAAAGAGATAAAGAATCAGATGTTGTTTGGCCTACAATAATGTAAGCAGAGAACTTATGAGTTCAAATCACAGTATCTCTTTAGACAACACTTTACTGGCTAAGGGAATAGACATAATATTAACAGATCTCATTTATTATATAAAGGCATTTTCTGTGCCAAACATTGTGCTAAGCACTTCACAAGCATTTTCTCATATACTCCTCATAATTACCATACGAAGCAAATACTATTAGTAAGCCCATTTTACAAATGAGGAAAATAGGGATTAGAAAAGAAAAGCAACTTGCCTCAACCAATTGAAGGCAGAACAAGAAAAGGAACCCAGGTCAGTCTGGCTCTAGAAAACATGCTTTTGTGGACTAGGCAACATCACCTCTTCTTGGTACTACCCAAATATAGTTAGTCTATACTGCCATCCAGGAGTCAGCTTCTCTATCAAAATACAATCACTCCATTTAGCGTTTCATACCATGCATTTTGCTCATACTAGGATATCTTCTCTTTGCAAGATTCACTCATAGTATCTTCTTTTTTTGTTTCTGAGAGAAGAGTGATGATTTACTTACTTATATTTGAGTATCACTATTCATTTGATTAACATGATTTTTGCAGTTCATTTCACAACTACACCTGTGAACTGGCAGCTTATAGTCTTCTTTTTTCACCATTTTTCCACCAAGTAGAATTCAACATGTCTCTTTACCTGAGGTCATGCAGCGCAATAACAGCACAATAAAGGAAAAATGCAAAGCTTAGTTCACAGGTCTCAATTCTTCTTATTTAAACAATCCTTCTGTGGATCCAATGCCAATTTGTGCATCCTTTCTTTCTTCATTCATTCTCTTTTAAACAAGAAAGGTGAAAACAATCTGAATACTATATCACTGCTAGTGCAATCATCAATTTTCAACGAAATTCATCAATCCTCCTCAGTATTAATAAGCTTCTAGCTCTGCAAAGTTAACAGATGAAAGCTATAATCTGTTTTTCAAACTGAGCATGCCAAGCCAAACCTAAAACTTCAGCAGAAGTGTTCTATGCCAGCTATTTGCAAAACTGCAGCATTTCTCGCTGAGTGACCTCCTCAAAGAGCTATCAGGGGAGTCCTTCAATTTGACTGTCCTACATAGAAAAAGCTGAATGTGAAATTAAGCCAAAATATGTTACTGAAGATTTGTCCATGGATTACGAATGAGGTTTAGAGAGCTCATGTCCATAAACATTTTCTTCTCAGAATGAAGATTTTTTTTTAAAAAAATTGTAAGTAATTAGACAATTGAAAAATGAAACTCAAGTTTGAGGTGATGAAAGGCTAAAATGTCTGTGCATCAGGAATAACCTAACTCAACACATGTAAGAAATAAAGAAGGATATGTGTAATTTTAAATTAAAATTGTAGATTTTTTTCTCTGCCACTTCTTACCTTCATGTACAACAATGAGGAGGAGGAGGAGAAAGGAGGAAGAGGGAGATGCTGGCCAATAGGTATTCAACATGTACCACAGCCTGAACCCTGGCTCAGCTATTTACACATGGTATCTCGCTTAAATTCACAGCTCCGTGAGGCTTAGAATGGGGAAGCACTTGCCCGACTACCCACCACAGCAGGGTCCTGATTTGAACCCTGAATGTCTGACTTCAAAGCCCATTCTATTAAAACCATGCTAGTATGCCTCCCATGTCACATATTTCTTAGAATAAGCATAATATATTTCTCCTTTGGGAAGCTTTTTACGTTTTACGTAGAAGTATCCTACAACAGGCTCTTTCTATAATTTTAAGCTCTTCAGCAAAGATCAGAAAGCTCATATAATAATTATTCAAACTATACAGTTTTACCACATGATGCAACCTGATTAGTATTTCATGAATAATATAATGAACACAATATAATCCAACTAATCTGAAATAAAAGTATTACTTGCGGATTTTCTACTTAAACATTCTCACTAATCTGTGTAACTTCAGAAGTGTACTGTGTAAAAGAAATGATCATGGTTGAATTCTAGAAGGAATTATGAACATCTAAGATCTTTATCATTTCTTAGGGTATCAAAATCAGTAATGAAATAAGAAAAGTTTTCTTTACCGAAAATATCTTGCAAATTGAACAGGTAGAATAATGTTTCAACCCTATCCTTCACTCCTGGATGTCACTCACCAGATTTGAGAAATATTTAAAACTTCTTTATATTTTTCTATATTTTGTACACTCAGGAAAGACAGTGGACACTTTTAAGTTTGTCTGCCCCATAAAGAATTTTCCCTATCTAGAATAGTGACTCCTCCGACAGCCACTTTTTGCCTCCACCCTTCCCCACACCTCACTGGCTGTAATGGTAAGCTTTTAACCTCACTTAAGCATGAGGCTTCTTGGTTGACATAATCATATTTAATTATAAATCAATGTGTTACTTTGTACTTTATTTGATAGAGACTTCTATGAATCTTTGAAAGGAGAGATATTCCAAGATAATATACCACTTAGTCATTCATTTAGACATGCCATAGCATGATCATTTAATCAAGGAACATGAATACGTCCATAGCTAATGAATAGAACCTTGAGATACTGATAAGAAATGATGTACGTATGACACAAATAGAACCAAATCTATCTATCTATCTAAATTTTCTCATCTTAACAGGTCGCTTTCTATCAAGATTTTTGAAGGTACCATATTCCAAAAATATTGCTAAACACATTCACTGTCTACATGTTAGATAAATGTACATTTTGCTTCATTTTTAACATAAAAGCAAAGTTTATTAAGCTGTATCTGTGATGATATACATCAATTCACTTGGGGGCTTGTTTTTTTTTTTTCATTTTTTTTTTTAAAGATTTTATTTTTTCCTTTTTCTCCCCAAAGCCCCCCCGGTACATAGTTGTATATTCTTCGTTGTGGGTCCTTCTAGTTGTGGTATGTGGGACGCCGCCTCAGCATGGTTTGATGAGCAGTGCCATGTTCACGCCCAGGATTCGAACCAACAAAACACTGGGCCGCCTGCAGCAGAGCACGCAAACTTAACCACTCGGCCACGGGGCCAGCCCCACTTGGGGGCTTGTTTTTAACAGAATCTCAGCACCTCTGAAAGCGACATCTAAGAACTCATAGTGATTTTTTGCACAGTTTCAAAACTAGTGGTTAAAGATTCAAGTCCTTTTCCTTTGTCCATTGTTTTAGATTTGGTAAAAACTGTTTATTTATGATGAACAATTGCTTGAATTTATACAGAATATGCACAGAGTAGGTACACTGTCTTGTATTTTTCCCAAGAGAATACTGGGAGTAGGGTATGACTAATTGAGTTAGAGATTTGATTGAATGGGATCTGACTGAGACATTCAAGCAGATGTTCTTAGTTGACATGCTTGTGAGACTGTGGTAACAATAGTCCCTGTCTCTACTGCCCCCAGTCTAAAGAGGTCCACCATCCATGGTCAATTCTTGGCTCTCAGATGATGACTGTGGGGTGGTAGATTATGTGCCTTTAGGGAGAGTGTCTACCAAAAATCTACAAAAACTACATGTTCTTGAATTCCTATTTTCAAATACTACATACCACATTCCATGTGGGACACAACTGAGATCACCCAGAAATTGCCACTGACATAATTAATGAATGAATTCTATACTGCCTGTTGATTTGCTTTCAAATGTCATTGAATAATATAAGGAGTCAGACTTGGTATAACAGAATTGTGAAAATGAGAGAGATTTTATAGATATTAAGTCCCTTGCTCCACGTGACCTCACTACTTAAGTACGTAATTGGAACCAGAAACCAGGTGATTCAATCCCTGCCTAGAGGCTATTTCATAACACAATGACTGTGATGGTAGAACTTAAAAAAGATTGGACCATATGTTCCTAACAAATCATTCCTTTTCTTAAGCACCATTACGGCCCAAAGTTCACAAATTCAACCCTTAGAGAAACTTAACAGTGCCTTCTCTGTGAAGAGCCCCTATTTGTACAACCTCTTAGCTGCTGAAGTCTGGCAGAAGCCCAATTCACTATCATCCAGTCATTTTCCAAGACGCCTCTCTAGATTGGCATTTTATTGACAGTAATATGTTGCTGCTGCTCCGCATCAAGCATGTTAATTACTTGGGACTGGGGTTTTGAATTTGTGCCCTAAAGTAATTTGAACAGAAAAGTTGTTTTGTTTCATTTTTAAATCAGGCAAATAAAAAAAAGAGACAAATTATTAAATGGAAAACCATAATTAAAAAATGGCAACCATACAAAAAGCAAGTTTCATATTTATCCAAAATAGAATGATCCAGTATTTTCTGTGACTCCATTAGAAATTTCTACTCTTCTTGAACATTCCATCCCAAATTCAAAAGGCTCTGAGACCATTCTACCCTAATCCTCTTTGCTGGGGCTCTAAGAAGATTTATAACACATACAAAATAATTACATCTTTGAAATTATAAATCTCATTGCAAACTTTAACTTTTATAAAAACTTTATTGTAAGTTTCCTCCCAAAAGAATGCACAGTGTAGAAAAATGAGCACTCAAGGCCCTGAGTTGCTAAAATAAAAATCTGAAATTGCTGACATTAACGTGATCTTCATCGAGACCATAGAATGTCCATTTATCGTAGTAACTTCACAGAGATCATTTTCATTTTTCTCTAATTTGAAAAAATCGTTCTTGTGAGTACTAATGAATGATGTTTAAATTACATTTTAACCATCGCCATAAGACTTTGTTTCCTCCCAAATGTAACCATATATCAAGAAATGACAACTGTCCTATTTCAGCATCTCAAAAAAGTTCTATTAGCATTTTTGTAGACTTACAGTTAACAATTGTACTTCTATAGCTCTATCTATTCCAATGCCAACTTAACACAAGCATGCACGCCCACATGCATACGCTTTCACACCCACAAATACAGGACTTTTTTTTTTAACGTTTGCCAACTGTTAATAGTTCTTACCAGTTTATAAATATTTCAGTTAAGTCTAGCCACACTTACTTCTATCTGGTGTCCAATAATTTTTCTTCTTCTAAGACATGCCATATAACTGAGATGACAAACACTCTGGTGCATTTTAAGAGTTATTTTCACAGAAATAACAAGGGAAAAAAATCTACTAGGAAAGGAAAATTCTACAACCTTTTATGGAAATCAGATTCAAATACCATTCAAGCAGCTCTATTTTGCTCTACCTTTCCTCCTGGTCTCACATATCCACCTTAAAACTATGTTTAAGTTGCAACAAATTCTAATACGTTATAACCATTATTATGACTATCATTAATTTGATAGTGATTAACAATTAGTGGTTACTTTCTATGTTTCCACTGCAGTATTAAGAACTTTTTTTTGTACTAAGAATTTTTAATGCATTATTTTATTTAATTTTCATGTCATCCCTCTGGGGTAGGTACTGTTATCACCCACCTTTTAACAGATGAGGAATCAGTAACAGAGGAAGAGAAAGAACTAGAGTCAATGTCTAATCCTTTAATCACTAGGCTGTCTCTTCTGGACACCATTCTGAGAGTGCCCGAGAGCAAGAGAATAAGATAAAGCATTTGCATTGGCTACTTAAGAAATCTTGGGGTTAAGTGTGGTGCAAAGTGGGATCGGGGAAAAGTGATATTCCTATAATACACAGATTTAGAGGAAAGGCTACATTTTCATTTTCACTTCCCAAGCATAACACCTCTTGTATCTCTGGGTTTGGGCCTATATTCAGGTACCCTTTTTGAAAGCCAAATTTGCTAGAGAAATGACTCCTACTGTTGAAAGATTCCTTCCTTCCTTGCTTCATGCATGCACCTACATGCTCCATTTCTCACAGCTTGAGCTAGTTTTGCAGAGTTGAAGATGATGAAACCCCAGGTAAGAAGAGACAGAAGTCATACAACTCTTCTCCCGCTCCTGCTGTGTCTTGCTTTCCCATAAATGTATAGTTCTGTAAGTCAGAATTCAATATTATTCTAGAGAGTAAAACAATTTCTTTTGTCACTTGCTTTAGACTAAATGCCACCTTTTGTTCTAGAAATGTTCTCATATCTGTTGCTAAAGCTCCAAGTTTATACATTTTGAGTATCCTCATGCTGTCAGTTTAGTAACTAATACCATCACACTTTGATTGCTGCTGGTAATAGTTTAAAAAGAAAGGAAGGGATGTTATACATGAAACTACTTATATCATTGCCAGCAATGGTTGAAAACAGTGCTAAATAATAGAAAAGTCTCATAATTAATCCCCCTACCTAGTCTTTGTAGGTTTTGGCTTTGTGAAACAAATGCTAAAGAAATATTTTTAAATGTAGGGAAAAGGACGGTTGTTAATAGGGATGGAAAATGTGGAGGACATGCCAAGGGGCAGCAGGGGAAGAGACATTAATGTTTTCTCCTAAACTGTAAGCTGCACTACTTATCAAATTAAAAATATGCACACAAATACCCAGGCTCTCACTCCATTGGAAGCAGAGGCAAAAAGCTCTTCAGAACAAGAGGGTCATGACTTCTGGAAAACTGAGGAAGAAAGGACAAGCAGCAGAAGGAAGGGGGCAGTCTTATATACATGAGAGGAGGACAAATAAAAGGAAGGGAAGAGAAGTTGCAGGCACAACAGCCGTTAGAGGGGTGTTGAGTCCAAAATGTGGGTCCACTTGCCAGACTGCAAAAGCTTGACCACAGACTTCCAAAAGCTCTCAGTGCAGAGCGATTTCTATTTCCACAGTAAAGGAATCATGGAGGCAAAAATGTACCCATCTCGATAGATCAGAAATGTGTATTTCCAAATAAAACAATCATGAAATCTTTTAAAGGCCCTTTAAAAATTAATGTGATTCTTCTCCATGAGATAAACCAAAGAAGCCATGTGTCAGTATGCTGAAAAGTGACAAAACAGATGTCAAGTAACCTTCATTTTGCAACAACAACCTTCGATGAATCTGACATCTAGTTATTCCAGTTAACATCATGTATGAAACTCAGAAATTATGCAGCCAAAGAACAGACTATTAATTCATGACAGCATGTGGAAAGGAGCAGATGAGAACAAAACACAACGAAAGTATATAAATTGACCAAATGAGGCTGCATATGTTACCGTTTTCCATGACAACAGAAACTTATTGACTGACAATTCACATCTGGTTTGCTCCCTTATTCTGCAAATCACAAAAATGGGTTGCTGTGGCAACTGCCACGTGCTATTTAGCTTGCTGGGAGAGAAAAGAAAAAAACCCTAAAGTACCTTCAAAGACACAAATACTGCATGTATTTTTATTGTTTCTCCTGCCCCAAGAGAACAAATCTCCTGACAGGAGGTCTATCTTTTCGCAGCTTTAAAAATGGGCTTGCTTTCTGTTGTTTGCATTTTTTATTATGTATACTACCAATTTATGCAAATGGAAAAGAAAAAATCCACAGAAATATAAAAGAGATGGATACAGATTGCCTGAGTCACATGAATGTGATAGGGCCATTGTCTTTTATAGCATCCTCACTTTTATCATTGACAGCTCTTTTAGCCAATTTAACTCCACTGATGTATCAAATCCATGCATGGTACTCCCAGGAATACACTGAGAGCTCAATTCTTAAAGCATCAGCAAGGGCAAGCTTATTTTTCTGGACCAAAAACAAGAGCAAGGTGCAAATAGGAGATCATTAATTTTCTCAAAAGTATTTTCTTAATCTCACAGTAACACATAACATAGTCTGTTCATAAGGATACTGTGCAGGACCTTAGAACACGTCTTGTTACCAACATCTGTGCACATTGGAACAAGCAAATTAACACCTCCTTACTGAATAAAATGGGAAGAAGAACATTCATCCCTTACCTACTTACTTCCCCATTGGGACCTAAAAGAATGGACGCAAATATTTAGAATGTTTCAGGCCCTGAAAATGGAACAATATAAACTTGAGTCATTTTCCTCCTCATTCAATGGCAAGTTTGATACCTTTTTAAACTCTCCAGATATTGGTCTGATGAGGGATATTGACTCTTTTTGAAAGAACTCAGTTATTAGCCCTTGAAACAATAGAAGTCTCTTCTCTCTGGAAGCTCACTGATTTTGAGAAAGTTCTCTAAGAAAAATAGTCCATTTAAAAACAAACAAATCAACAAACAGATACGCCCTCCACCACCACCACTAGTGCCAAATGGAAACCCTCTCCGGAGCCTCTCACCGCTCTATGCTTGAGTTAAGAGTCCACTCTTTTGAGGCAGGGACTCAGGCAAAGATCAGTGAGGTAGGGCTGCTAAAAGATACCAGGGATTTATAGTATAAATAACAATGAGATAATAGGAACTCAAGTCTCAGTGTGTGAAAATACTATGTATCCAGGATGCAAATAAAAGTATCCCTTACAGATCTCAGAGGGAAAAATACCTGACTGCCATATTAGTCTTCTGCTGCTTCACTTAATCATACTAAAGAAATGGAATGAACGCAAAAATAGATTTTTTTTTTTCACTTTTCCTTGGGCAACAATAGAGAACAATCAATTTAAAAATAATTGGAGAAATTTATATTTTGTTCAGAAGAAAAAAGGAAAACATTCATTCAACAGTACCACATAGAATCATTTCCTTAATAGCATTTCTAATATGTTATGCATTTATTCAATCTATTTCTTACTATATTAAAATGCAAAAACAATTACTCTGGATGTAAATCCCAGAAAACAATCAAAGTTTCTATTAAATCAGAGAAGACATAGTTAAGCTGCAAAGTGATTTGCAGACGCTCATGAATAGACTATACTTAGAGTTTCTCTTACTAGAAAGTAAAAAAGAAGGATGGTGGAGATTCAGAGATCCCCTCCCTCCATCTCTTTCTTCCTTTCTTTTTGGATTCAGAATAAGGAAAGCTTTTATTTAAAGTCTAAGAAGTCAAATTACGTAGGCATATAAAATTGCATTATGTTACAATACCAGCCCTACAACAGGTAGAATTTCATTTCAGTATGTTGTTGTAAATAATTTATATTCAACTGATCAGTCACAGAGGAATATGGGCAGTTTCAACCTTCCAGGTCCTTTGTCACCAGAAAAAATTCCTGGTTCGTTCTTTTTATGCTTACATTAAAGCCATTTCTGTTCACTAAAAACTCAAAATAAGCATATTCAAGAAAAGGCGACTGAACATGAAGGAAAGAATAAAAAGATTCTGTGCATGTATAACAAGCATTTGTATTTTACTTTGTCTGAAAGGAATTTTTAAAATCCACATGCTTTAATTGGGGCAGTACTGAAGTAATAATCTCAAATATGAGATTCAATAAGTGTGTTTCATGCTCTGATTAAATGTCAAGGCCACAGATTTGTTATTTCAGATATAGTGAGCAATAATTCTGTTGGATAATAATGAACTCCCCAAGATTTATTTGCAACACTGGGCTGTCTGTTTCAAAGCCCTGAGTCATTCTATATATTTCCAATTCTGCTGATAATGTTATAGAATCTAATATACAGAGCTTAAATTTTCAAGTAAATTTTATTTATTTCACATGCAACGCATGCACTCTGGGAGCTTCTGCTGAAACTGGTACCAACGATATTTGCCCAATCTTGACAAATAGCAGATATTGTTTTGATTTGCATCAACTTTTGTCCTTGACAGAGTGAACATGAATTTCTTTACAACAAGGGCATGTTTATGCCCTAAAGTATTTAGGGAAACACAGTGTCTTCTGTTCGTATCACTTTCCGGCACAGATTCTTTACTCCAATCAAGGCTTCAGTAAAGCCACAAACCCAACAGAGTGCTGACCTAATGACTACCTTCCATTTCACCACTATCAGCTGGTAACAAGTGCGATCTTGCCTCCAGCCACACCAGTTTTCTAGAGGACTTTTCTCAACACTAACATTTAATTATCTTAATGTTTATTATTACTCTTTTTGTTGTTGTTATAGCATTTTACGTTATTTTTTAAAGTCTGTGGCAATTCCAGATATTATGAACATATTGTAACCAAATGTACATGGTTTTCTATGTTCTTTAAGTAGAAATGCCACAAATTTTAAGAAAATAATCTGTATACCTTATACCCTCACTACACTATTCTACTGCAGTAGACATAATCTATAAAAATCAACTGAAAAAAAACCTATCTTAAGTGGAAAAGATATCCAAACAATACACAATCTTTACCAGTTCTCTCACGACAGATTTATTCTAGCTATTATTATGAGGGTAGAGGTTGCATTAGAGGTACCTTCAGGATTTGGTTTAAGCAATCCGTGTTTAACGACATCTTTTTTAACATGCTAGTATTTTTAAGTGGGTTTTGTTAGTTTTGTAGTCTCCCAAATTAAACCCACACACATTTATTTCTCAGTTTGCCAATTTTATATCATCATTCAATATTCCACTTATGCAAACTGTTGTCAGGAACTCAGCATTCGTCAGCAAAACCAAGGTCATGAATGAGTGTCTTGTACAGCAAATATTTTTTCGTAATGATATTTTGGGAATTTACAATTTAAAATAACTGATATTTGTTCATTCATTCAGTAGATATTTATTTAACTAGCCAGGCACTATTTTAGCTAGGCATTGGAGACATAGCTGTGAACAAAACAGGAAACTGCTTTAACAAAGCTAACATTCTAGTGGAGGTGGTGGAAAGCAGGCAGTAAACAAAAAAATGATTTCTGGGAGTCTTAAATGCTATATAAGGAAAACAAAACAGGGACAGTGACTTGAAGTGGTACTTTTAGTAAGGTGGTCTACAAATAAGTTATCACCAGTAAGAAAATTAAAAGCCAAATTAAAGAATAAATGTCTAATATAACTTCAATACAATTTAACATGTTCATTGCCAACTATGTGGGGAGCCATTAGCCTTTCTTTCTTGTTTTAAAATGAAGTATCATTTAATTTTACTGTGTAAGGAAGAATATTCAGCAGGGTATATGCCTATGAAGTGAGTAAGACATTGCTGTAGACCTCATGGTACTTTATTAACAACTAATAAGGGGGCAATCAAGTGCATGTGTATCTATAACACAAAGCTTCACGCAGCATAACCTAACAGAAAGATGATTGATTATGGAGTCAGAGATCTGGGATCAAGCTCAGGAGCCATCACTTACCAACCTTTTCACTTTCATCGACTTATTAAATCTCTCTGAGCCATGCTTTATCACTTGTAAAGTACAACAACACATGCCAACAGGATTATTGTGGGAATCAAATAAGGACATACACGAAAATGGAACTAAGTTTTTGCAACATAGCACATTGTGATTGCTATTACTTTTGTTGTTTGCTGCTATTTGTTATATGAGGGAAAACAGAAAACTTATGGAAATGACAAGGATCTTAAATAATTCTTAAGATCAGGACCATCAGTGAAATATGCAAGGAAAAGTATAGCATCAAAGACTCTATCTGTCCATGGATATCCAAAGTAAGTCTACATTCGAGAAAATGCTATTCTTTTTCTAATCTATGTTTCTCCATACAATTAATAGGAATTAGTCATTAAAGTTCAAAACTAGAGTTTTTCAACTCCATATTTTTCATTATCCTGACACAGCTTAATTATCCTTCTCATACATTAAGGATAGCTTTCACTCATTGAAACAAAATTATACCTTCCAAGAAAACCTACAAAACACCAGAAATAATCACAAAGATATATTATATCTTACTAACCAGTATCATGAATTGTAATCCATTAAGAGAAACCAGGAAAATATTTTTATTATATTTGCAATTTAGCTCTTGAAATCCAACTCTATAGTGGTTTAATTTAAACTTTACTACATGTTGTACTTGAATAAAATATATAACAAATATTATATTAAAATATAAGTATAAAATTCAAACAACTTTCAAGCTTCAAATAAAGTTGCTCCGTAATATGAAATTAATGTTGAATAATTTTTGACGGAGCAATGTGAAATATTCCTGCAAGAGAAATTAATGGTAAATTGAATAACTTTACTTCACAAAATAATTTTGTTTGGGAGGGCTGGCCCGGTGTCGTAGCAGTTAAGTTCGCACATTCCGCTTCTGCAGCTTGGGGTTCTCTGCTTCGGATCCTGGGTGTGGACATGGCACTGCTTGGCAAGCCATGCTGTAGTAGGCATCCCAAGTATAAAGTAGAGGAAGATGGGCACGGATGTTAGCTCAGGGCCAGTCTTCCTCAGCAAAAAGAGGAGGATTGGCAGCAGATGTTAGCTCAGGGCTAATCTTCCTCAAAAAAAATACTAACAATTTTGTTTGGGCACACAGGAATAGTAAATTTAGGTAAATGTTCCAGACCAAATTTAAAGGATTCTAGATTTTTGACTTATGCAATTGTGTGAAGTGAAAATTTCTTCTAACTTAAATCCAGTAATCAAACATAAAAATGCATTAAATCCTACCCATAAAGTAAAACCATGTGCTTTTCTTAGCCTAAACTCATAGTTTGAAACCTATTCCTAAATTACCTGTAGAGAGTTTAGCTACTAAGCAATTCATCCAAACAGGTGATTTGTCATCTAGTTTTCACCTAATCCATATACGAGATGAATACCAGGCTTCTAGTATAAAGCAGGTGCAAATTTACAACCTTGTTTTGAAAGAACCCTTTCTCCCCATTAAGATTTAGAACCTCCTTTCCTTGATTGGTCCTCCAGCCATGTGCAACCTGGAAAAAAGATGCTTAAGTGGGCATATTGCCCAAGCTCTTCATGAGGTAGCTGTTTTAAAGGAACTAATGTTAGCAAGGGCCCATATTGCTCATTTATACAAAATTAAAATTTGGTAAGCATCGCAAATTGCACTACTTTCCATTTCAAAGAAATGGCCATTTAACCTTTTTTTACTTCCTCCTTTAACGTTGGTCCTTTCTATTCACCATTTAAAGGCAATACATATTTCTTTTTTTGTTACAGTTTTTGGGGTCTCATACTCCCTAGATGTTCAATACCCAGATGTAGCCTAATCCCTAAATGGTAGAGTGGTCAAATATCACTGGAAGCTTATTAAAATCGAATTCATCATAAAGCCCATCATGGGCAAGTATAATGGGAATCCAATCATCTCCTGTGTCAATAATAATTTAAAATGAATTCAGGGGGGTTTTATGCAACCAAATCTCACAAAGTGGTCTACATAAGGCAGTCCTACGTAATTAACCCCAGGTAAAGAGCTATTGTGAAACTCCTGTAAAGTTAAGTGGCTGTAAGTTAGGTGACAAGAAGCAGGAAATGCACAGCTTTAACTTACATTTAGTACCTTTTATTTCCACACATGAAATGAATCACAAAGTTTTGCTGACCTAGGGTGCATCAAGAACTAACTCTGTCTGTCCCTCCAGACTTCTTCAAAGTATCTCCAAGTCACCTCAGATTAATTATTTGTCACCACAAGTGTTAGAGAAGGAGCCCATGACCTGTCCAATGAGTTTCTTCTTATTGAAAGATGCACAAACATGCACATAGACATGAAAACTGCCTCCATGCCTTGTTTAGATGATTACATTTGAAACTTAAAACCCTAATTTAGGAAGTTTTCTCAGTCTTTCAATGGAGCTTTTGTTGTTCTATTTTAAAAATCTTTCTTGTAGTCCCTGGACACAAATATAAGCAATGTTGTTTTAGAAAATCATAGATCATGAGGGAAATCTGGCATACTTTGCAAATGAAAGTAGGCAAACAATTCCATGCTCATTATAGGGAACTAATAATTCCAACCACATCTGAATTATCAGGTCTGTCAGTTACAGTAACAGAAAAGTGTCATCCATCACTGAGCTCGTGGCAGGCATGCGCTGACCCATGGCACACCTGAAAAGTGGTGCATTGATTTATTCTCCTGTTCACTGCATTTGAAGAAACTCTTTGCCCATAGGAGCTCATTTTATTTCAATTCCTTTCAAAACATGTTTTATTTTCACAATTCTTAGTAAAAATATAAAACACTGATATTCATACTGTTTTTGTTTAACAGCATGAAAACTGATTTTATTATATGCAGAACAGAAACTGAACTACCCAGAGACCATCTACTCTGAGTTCTTGTCAGAGGAACATTCTTCTCTGAAACGTAATTTTGAGTTTTCTATAATAATATTGCAACTAA
Source organism: Equus quagga (assembly GCF_021613505.1). NCBI lineage: Eukaryota > Metazoa > Chordata > Mammalia > Perissodactyla > Equidae > Equus > Equus quagga. The sequence continues at coordinate 93,872,120 of NC_060274.1, forward strand.
AATAGTCTTCATTCTCTATCTAGAGTATCTCATTGGACTCTTGTCCAGAGGGTCCCTTATCTCCTTTACAAACCAATGACTTTCTGTTCTGCCAAAGTGAGTTAATCAAGGAGTACAAACATGATGAAAATCTTTTTGCACCCATCCTTTTACATTATGTCTCTGCTTCAAAAACCATCCCTCCTGAGATTAGCATAAAAGCATTTACTGTGGCAAGCTATAGAGAACAAACTGTTTTTTCTTTTTCTTTTTTGGTGTATGTGCCAATCACGTCCTCCCATGTAGAAGACCCTAGGAAGAGCAGTGCTTGTGGGATCAGAAAGCACAGGCAGCGTACATGTACCTGGTCCATGGAATCGACTCAAGCTGGAATTAGTGTTTCTTTTCTTTTCACTACACCAGGGACAGGCACAGTCTTCAGGTAACTCAAAGATTTGAGACTTCAAATACTTATGTTCGGGTATTTGTCTGTCTTCCAATGAAGAAAAAAATGATTTAAAAATTGCTTGAATTATCTGGATAATTACCCTAAATGCATTCATCTGAAATGTAGGATAACTGAAAGAGGGTCTACATGAGACATGCATTTCCAAACCATTGTACTGCAAGGCACCCTATAAGTATTTCTTCTGTCATTTAATGAGGGGAGTTTGCCTTGAGAAACCATCTCCAAATGTAGCTGGAAATGCTTTGAAGATAAAAGGATGGTATCATTTACAAATCATCCCACTGCACTAGTTTCCCAAATAAACTGGAACTAAACTATAAGAATGAGCTTTTAGAAATCAAAAGTATCGAGGGAAAAAGGAAAGCATACATAGTAAGACTTTTCCTCTTGACCCATGTGAAATTTTTTAAATATAATTTAAAGCGTAACTACAGCAATTAACCAAAACATGTACAGATAGGAATAAAAATTGGAACAAAATGGGAAACTTCAGTATATAAGTTTAGTTGATCACATTGAGAATGTTGAGAACAGAACTAAAGGATCGCAGTACACACATGCACACACACATTTTGTCAAGAGAATAGGTATTTCTCTCACAAACATACCTAAGTTCTTCCTGACATACAAATAAAAAAAAATCTCCAAATTCTCTATTTTATACAGGTTTTAAGAATCTTTTAATAGACTACTTCTGAGCCTAGTAAAATTAGCACCCTATCTATATGCCCCAGTTTGGCACATATATATAATGTGTAAATAACCTTGAGGAAAACTTGAAAATACCATGAAATCTCTGTGCAAATTCTGTCAATATCTGTCAGTAATATTATCTTTGCACAAGGAAACATATTGAAATAGTTTTGAGCTTATTTATTTAAGGTTATTACAAAAGTTACATAATTATAGAGCTTGAAGGGACCTCTCATTTTAGAAATGAAGTCACTAAAGGTCACAAGGTCTCCTAATTTTGGGATCTGAATGCTTTCACAACACCCTGCTGCTAAAGTGCTGTTAATCACCCAAATAGAGATCTATACTTCAATTGTAACTTGAAGGAAGTTTTCTATTACTCTGTTTCCCAATTCAGAAAATAAGATGATTATACTTCAATCTAAGATGAGCGAATGTTAAGGATAATGCATAAATGAGTGCTTTTCCCCACTGATGCCTACACTTGGGACTATACAAATGCTAAATAACAAGCGAATGATAAAAAAGTTAAAAAAGCAAATCAGGCAATCAAAATCCATTGGCTCTTACACAGCATTGAATGAAGTACTTTTTTTACCATATTATAAATTAGAGTTCCCCAGTATTTGCAGTGATTCTCATAGAAGAAATACAAGCATAGAGAGACAAGTTCTGGCTTAGAAATATTATTTGTTTTGCTAATCATGTACAAAAACCAACTTCACATATAACGCTATTAATGAAGTGCTCAGTTGAGCAAAAACTATAATTAAAAATAAATACAAATCAGAATTCTTTTCATAATTAGAAATGACAATATCACAAGCTGGCAATTTATGAGTATCCAGAAATCACTATACAATATGAAACACTTCTGAAACTCAGATTTCATTCCCCACTCTCTAAAAGAAAATTATAAAGGAGGCATTTTTGCACTGAAAATTATTCTTCCTGATTATAACTGTGCTGTAACTAACTTCCCCAAATCTGATGTTTTGGGGTGCTACCTTGGAATTATTTTTTAAAGAAAACTATCCTGATCCTATTTTACTTTATCCCTATGGATCCCCCACATAGCACAAGCTTCAAATTCTCAAAAGAGCAGAAGAACAAAGATAAAAAGCCCAAGACTTCCTCAAAATCTGCCCAAAGTGTATTTTAAGATTTGGGAGAAAAAAAGAATTGTGCTATTTAAGTTACTCCTGGTTTCTCTGAAAGAAATTCACTGCAAGGCCTACATTTTAATCTCAGGAGTCAGATGAACTTAGTTTCATAAGGGATGGAAATAGTACATGACTTGTTCAAGATCTGCACTAATGTTCTCTGTGTTCAAATATAATGTCTTGAACATGACAAAGACACAAAATAATATCAAATCTGTCTTCTTTTTCTTCTTTTTACCCACAGCTATTCCTATCATAATAAGAGAGAATCTTATAGTTTAAGAATCTCAACTGATTTGAGCATCTGAAAATATGAGAATCTAAGGAAATCATTCTGAAAGACAGTATGCATTAAATATATGGGTACACATTACATACATTTCAGTACATAAATTCTGTACAATAACAAAAATAATTTTGCTCTGATAAACAGACTTCTTTATAATAGCAACACTATAAGTAATCTCCTTCGGATTTCCTAGAATATTAAGAATTAACTTGGAAACAAAAGTGAAAATCTTCTCCAAAACGCCACATTTTGGGGGAAACTAAGACTCAGAAAGTAGTATGATTTATCTGAATCACACAGCAAAACTGGGCCTAGAAAACAGGTTTTCTTATTCTACTTCCCCTTCTGCAACCCAACTGCCTCCTAAATTTCATCTGAGTAAAACTTTTCTAACACAAAAGGAGAAACAAATAACAACAAAAGCCAGTGTACCCATCCAGTTGGAGGACACACATTTCTGAAAAGATACCAAGGTGAATGGTGTTATGTTAATAAACATTTGAGAAGACAAAATGCTTAGAGGTATTAAAGGACAAACTGAGGAATATCAAAATTTTAAGAGTTCATTTGAGCAAAAATTGATTCCAATTGAGCAGCACCAAACCACAAGTGGTTAAGAGGCTCCACTGACAGGAGCCTGGAGAGAGACCTTTATAGAGAAAGTGTGGAAGCAGAGAAAGGGAATTATTGATTGGTTAGAGCTTAAAGCCTAGTTGGCTGGCTGTGATTGCTTGTCCTTTGGTTTCAATTTCATAACCTTGAGGCATTTACAGGCTTAGATTTTGGTTTGCTTATGTAGGCTGCCATGATATTAGAGCCACCTCAGTCTAATGGTCTCCTTGTTTAATTAATTTCACAATTAATTGGCTAAGTGATTAAGACTGGGCTTTGGAGGCAAGACAAAGAGATTTGAATCTACATCTGAGACAGTATGAATTGACAAATCATTTTACCTCTTTGGCTTCACATGAAGCATAAGGATAATACTAGTGTCTACAAAGAGAGCTGACGTGAGGATTACCTGTAAAAATTCATGTACAGCACAAGACCAGTGGCACAAGGGACATGTTTGCCACTGATATATTATTATTAACTGCTCCTAGCACATCCACCTTCCTCCACAGCATTTCCTTCTTCCCAGCCCCATGCCTTATGCAGCTAATACTTACCATTGAGGCTGAGCACTATCACACCACACTCAGGGATTCTTCCCACCTTGAAAGGAGAGAGGCCAATTTGCATTCAGTCAAGGCCAAGAGAAACAGACCTAACTGTGGCAGGCTTATAGACTGAGACGATGGTGGAGAATTAAAAAGAATGCCTGAAGTCTCTCCAAATTTTCAACACTCCTCCAAAATGAACCACTTTACATGAGTCATTTCATATCTAAGGGCCTCCATTACCTCATTTCTAAGAGAAGAGTGGAGCAGATAGATAGTTCAGAAACTGAGGTGTTTGGAGTCCCTTCAGGATCAGACGCTATGTACAGGAAGGCCAAGCTGGGTACCATCTAGATCTTTCCAGATACCTGCCTCACCATACTCTCCTCCACCACCCTACCTCCCATGCTGACCAGAACAGATCTTGCCTATGTTTGACTTACTGTGATTCTAGGTAAACTTTATTTAAATAAAGGGTTTCACAGTTGAAATGAAGTTGAGAGTCAATGGATTTCTATGTCCATTTCTAGCTAAAAATTTCTATGACACCAAAAACATGCTAATTTTATATGACAGAAAATTTATTCAGGAGGCTGAGATTTCAATATGATAAAAAATCCTTATCTTTCATATTAGAAAAAAATCATAACGGATATATTGTTCATATATCAATATTAATAGCTACTGACAACTCATTTTTGCTTCATTTATTTGATTAAGGGACCTAATCCAGGCAATTTACTTACCCAGTGGTTAGTTTGCCTTAATTTGATGACTAAAGTAACTCTCTTGCTCCTTTACTACTGTGTAGATATAAACATAAAATGAAATAGAAATAATGGCAGGTAATTAATCTGATAGCATTTAAAAGCTTCATAATGGCTAAAAATCACTGATACTAATGAGTTAATGATGTAGGACTAGAGTACTGAATATAAACTTGCGATTAATTCAATACAAAGGTTAAAATTGGATAAGTCAGTTTACCCACACCCATTGTTTGGAAACCTTTAAAAAAATCATTCATGTTTACAGAGTAGTATCATATAAGTTTAGAATGTGAAGGGTCATATAATCAGTTTCTAAATTTTAATGATCAATAACCTGAAGCACAGGAAAGTAAGGTGCCATATCCACAATTACAAAATCACCTAGTGAACCTGTCCCACACTTCATAACACAACGCAAATTTTCTTCCCCATATGAACTTTTTATTAACAGATGAATATTTTAAGGTAGCATTCATGAAACTATTCTAATTAGTTACCATTATCCACTTCCTGAAAGTTGACATACAAATTCAAACAATTAGTTTTGAAAATCTGGAAAATAACTATTTCCCAATGAAAAAAGAATAGGCTTTTATAGGAATGCATTTAGTATAATTCAACAATACCTTTGGAATATGAAACCTTCAATTAGAATTGAAGAAAGACTGAGTCTTACAACAAGAGAATATAAAGTCAGATAATGGGAGAATAGAATTTAAGTTCTTTATACTAATGAATTTAGCTGGCAATTTCCTAGAGAAGAAAAGGAAAACTGGTCTTCAGTGTAGCCATGGCAACTTCTAACTTCACCATTTTTGAACCTAAGTATCCAAATGTTTCTCTTCTTCAGACTCTGTAGTCTTTATCATACACATAATGAGGTACAGGAGAGAAGCCACACTTTGTTCTCAAGCTTTAGCATTGTAAAAATTCATCTGAAAGAAAGTGGATTTTAAATCTTCTTACCCAAGTGTTTCCCCACTACTTCAGTTGATTTTTTATTACCATTATAAAAGAACACAGAACATTCATTTTGTTTCTGTTGGACAAACAAAACTAAGTAATCCCTCCTTTGTACATCCACAGAGAGTGCTCATACTTTCATTTAAGCCACCTGTACTGTGCAGCTTCCTCTGCTATTTACCCCTTCAATAGCCGAGAACTTAGTGAGCAGCTATTTCATCTTATTTATTGCTGACTTTCCAGTGTCTACAACAGTGCCTGCCAAAAAGTAGATGTTCGATGAATGTTTCATAAATAATGAAAAACAGATGAGCCTGAAGAATGATGATCTTTTTACCAAGGAAAATGTAGCTTTTGCCCTAAAACATTCCACATATAATTATATCTACAAGCAATTTCTATTTTTAGATTAAAGAAATCTCGAGTTACAATGTCTGCTGTGTATTAAAATACAGTGTCTGCTGGTATTAAAAATATTATAAGTTATGAGAATTCTTAATGTTGCTTTCTTTTAATGGCCTAAACTACGAAATTTCCTGCTGCTGACCAGAGTATAATTATACATAGATGTAGAATTTAAAGTATATAAAATGTTTTAGGTCTTCGACTCTCCCTCAGGCAAAATCTACATGGAGGAACCAATAAGAAAAGCTAAAGATACTGTGAGAAAAATTCAGAATGCACAAAAGGACATATGTATTAGGAAAATTCCACATTGTAAAATGCTTTTTAAATTTTTTTAAAAAAAGGTCTAAATAAATTTACAAAAAAAAAAAGAAAAGCCTTAAGTTAACTGCCAAATTATATCCTGCCGAGGAAAAAAAAAATTTAATCTTTCAACTTGTAAAAATCTTATAAAATGAAGAGATTAGATATGAAAGCACAGGGACTGATGCAGTAGGCCCTGAGCAAATATTTATTGAAAGATTGAATGGAAGAAATAATGAAAGAGGAGATAGGTGATAAGCTCAAATGACGGCTGACTTTGAACTTGCATAAGTCATTCGTTCAAATCATTTAAAAGAGGCTTTATGTAATACATTTCATTGAGACAGTTTTCATTTCTGGTGACACTTCATTAACATTACCTTCTGAACTTTTATAATATTCCATTATAATTCATTTTGCTTTAATATATGAAAGATTCTGTTGCCTTTAAAACTAAAAGAAGGTACGAGAATGACCTTCTAAAACAGTTTTACATGAAAAAACAACTGAAAACAACAACAGTTAATTATGAGTTGGTTCTTAGCTCCTAAGTATGACCACATATATGAATCTTCATCCTAACAACAAGGAATTATTTAATGAAAATGCAGCTACGATTACTCACATTTACTTGTATATGGATTATTTACCATATTTTAAGAAAGAAAAGCAACATATTTTATCTATGTGCTGTCTGCTTTATATCCATCCACCCATCCCTCCATAATATAATTATTTATTGAAGGCTTATTGTGTTCCAGTCCCTATGTTGGCTCCAGAGCATCTTCCCAAGTGACAATCCTAAAGTCTTTAAAACCCAAGTTGAAATATCGATGTTTTTTAAGTAAAATTTTCCTACTTCACGGGGCTGGCCCCGTGGCCGAGTGGTTAAGTTCGCGCGCTCTACTGCAGGCGGCCCAGTGTTTCGTTAGTTCGAATCCTGGGCGCGGACATGGCACTGCTCGTCAGACCACGCTGAGGCAGCGTCCCACATGCCACAACTAGAAGAACCCACAACGAAGAATACACAACTATGTACCGGGGGGCTTTGGGGAGAAAAAGGAAAAAATAAAATCTTTAAAAAAAAAAAAAAAAAATTTTCCTACTTCTATTTTAAAAGAAAACAAAATCCCAGGAAATTGATGGAGTAGGGAAATTATGTAAGTATATCAATAATTATGCAATGCAAGTTTTCTAAGCTTGAAAATATTTTCAAAGAGTTTATTTTTTTTCAATGTATTCAAAAAAAATGTGGGAGAGGGAAAGATAGGGAAGAAAGAGGATAAAAGTGAGAGGTTTAGGGCATTAAAATTCTCAAAAATTGACAATGGTATTAAGACGGTCAATTTATTTTTTAGTTATATAATTAGTTTGATATTTTTAAAAATTTTCATACAGATACATAAGAAAAACAAATAGAACTCTCTCCTCCTAAAATTAACACCACCATTATAATTGTTATCTAGCCCAGATCTCAAAATAGACAACAGCAGAAACCATTTCCTCAGTGATCAAGTGAAAAGGTAGCTCTAAAGAACAGCTGTTTTAAATCGGTGTCTGTAAAGTGAACCACTTTCTGTTTTGCCAGTGGACACTTTGTAGTATAACTGTGATATTACTACTTTAACACCAAACATTAAGAAAAATTTCTGTAAAAATCTGGGAGCATATTTTTTCTCTTTATTTTTTTATGTGTTGTTTATTGTCAGTTCCTTAGGAAGAAAAAAAAGTCATTTTAATGACTATTCCATATGCTATCATCCCATACAAATTATAGAAAGACACATTTGTCAGTTATCATTTAGCAAACATTTGTTTAATGACCTGTACTGGGAGCTACTGGGATAGGTACTCATCAATTCATCAAATGTATTCAATACAATCAAATCAAAAGTTAATTGAAGACAGTCCCTAATACTAATCATCTCATGATCTAGTAAGAGAGTAATAATCTAATAATCTCATATCTAGTAAGGGAATAATCTAATAATCTAATGTCTAATAATTTTATGTCCTCTAAGGGAAAAAAGAAATGTAAAAAATTATTAAGACAAAGACGACAGGTGATCAAGAATGAATCCAGGAAAAGCTGCCCAGGATTTGGAGTCTGAGGTCGTGCCAAGAGCCATGAGACTCAAAAGGTCCAGTTCCTGTGACAATACACACTTTATTAAAGCAGCTATGTCACACTATCATTTCTGATGACAGATAATTAGGAACTCTAAGCTAACTTCCCAGCCTCTGATTCTATATTCACAAGCAAACTGTGGATTCATAATTTGTACTTCCAAGTATATTTTTGAAATGGAGCAAAAGCAATGATCAGCAGATTCAGGTATTTCTATTCTCTTGACAGTCATATTTTGCATTGTAATGTATTGGCATTTTGGTTTTGACCCCTGTGAGTTTGGTTAATGTGACTCACACCCTAGTCACTATTAGTAGATTGATAAAATTAATTTTTTAAATTCGAAAATCTAAAGACCAAGGTAATGCCAGCCCTGCCTGAGAAATAAAATCACTACACTACCTTTTTATTAAAACTATTGTATCACATTTCTACATACTTATGCAATGTGGTTTACCAGAAAGAACTGCAGGCCTAAAGACAAAACCTGGGTTCTAATCCCAGCCCCTCATGTATTAGCTGTGTGATCTCAATACCCTTACATAAAAAATGGAGATTAAAGTGCCTCCCCAACTTGTCTCACAAGGTCATTATTAACATAAAATAAACAATGAATAAGAAAGAGCTGTTACAAGCATAAAGCGGTAAGAGGTAAGATGTTATTACTTCCTCACTATCCTGCAAACGCTCCATGCCAAATAGTCCATTAGTGAAAGTATCACAATCATTTCCAAAGAAATGAGAAAAAAATCAATCTTACAATAAAGAAAGGCAAAATTTCCATATCCTCTAGTGTGCTTCCCTTACTGACAATTTCTTCCTACAGACCTGGAGAAATAAAATTTGAATTTGCTCGCCACTATAAGAACCCATTTTATTTTAAAAAATTTCCAGAATAAATCTAGTTCAATGTGTTTTTTTCTGGTATACAGCCATATAAATGATGAAATGTGGTCAGAAAAGAGTTTCTAATTAAACATAGATATATATTTAAGAAAACACAGGAATAATTTCAAAATAAAAAGTGGCATTGATAGGTTAACATCTCCCAAAAAGAATGTTTTACCTTTAACATGTCTAATCCTCTAGTTAACATAAAGGAGGATATGGGCATCTCTTTGCCCTGCTGGAGAAAGCAGGTCTAACTGATTAATTGGCAGAAGTTATGATTTCTCAGTTCTCAACTAAGTGATTTATCAGAACTTGCAGAAATATATTTTGTATTTTGTACCTAGGCTTTTTCTTCATTTTGGGTATAAAGAGGCAATAAATTTCTATTTTAGTTTTATTTGGGTGCCCCTCCTATGCACTCTCATATGAGCTCTCACCCTGAATTGTAACCATCTGTTTACTCGTGCTTCCCTACAGACTGAAAACGTATGAAGGGAAGACACCATGTCTAAGTCATCTTTTTATCCTCCAACCACTAAACCAACAACTGGCACAGAGAAGGTGCTCATTAAATGTTTACTGAATAAATTAAAGAATAAACTATAGATATAATATTAGACTGACTTTTCTTTAAAGTCTAATGTTCCTTTGTATTACACTCAAATTTAATCTTTGGATTTTAGTAATATAGATAACATACACTCTGTGTAAGTAATAGATTTATGCAAGTTTAAGCAGCTGAATACTGAAAGTAAGAAATCAAACAGATGTAATTGCTTAAATTATATGTAGCCAAGATGAATATATACATTTATTAATTAATATAATTCATTTATCGGTTCATTCAATACATTTCTTGAGCATCAACTTTGTTCTAATTACCACGCTCAAGAGCTGAGGATGCAAAGTCAGGCAGGCCACATGCTCTCAAGGAGGTGGGTGTCTGTTGAGGGAAAGAACCATGTAAATATTCTGACAGAGGAGTGTGCGGGGGCCATGTGACCACTGGGGAGGGCAGCTAAGTACAGCTCAGAGGGAAGGGTTATACGGAAAGATTCCCAGAGAGGTGATGCTTAAACTGAGGTTTGAAAAAACAGCAAGAGTTAACTTAAAACAAAGAAACAGACAATCCAGGCAGAAAAAGAGGGTGAGGCACCATAGCTCCATCAGCAGAGAGAAGGTTGTGTGCAGAATGGCAGAAGATGAGGAGATACATAGAGAAAGAGAAGAGAGGCCCCAGATTGTGGAGGGCTGTGTGCCCTAAGGATTTATAGGCATCTTCAGTGAAGAAGGAGCTGTATTAAATTCTTTCCTCAAGGGGCTTAGAGACTACTTAAACATATAATAGCCTAAAAGGACAGTAAAAAATAAAGGGTGGGGGGGAGATTTTAGATCAGCAAACAGAGGAAATAATTGAAAAAATCAAAGACTCTTTTAATTCACGATAACTTAGTAGTTATCTGAACTTCACGACCCAGTTTTTAGATAAAATCACATCTCTTAAAATAAAAGATAAGAGGAAAATTAGGAGTGACTTTGAACTGTAAATGTTCTACAGTTTTGAAAAACAAGGATTTTTTTTTTACTTAAGAAAAGAAATGTTTCTATCTCTCTGTAGAGGCCACATCTCCAAATACATTTATCTCTGTCACTGAAGTACCCATCTTATCTTAGAGTCAGTCAACAATGCCATTATGAATGTCAATATTCATAGGTGAAAGAAAGAACAGTATTAACAGACTGATTATTTAGCAGACCATTATTGCTAGCAGGTGAAAAGCCCCAGAATGAATTGTCCAGCTGTGCTCCAGCTGTCTTGTACACTTGCAAGGAGAACCCACCAGCACTCCAACTGACAGAGCATCTATCTAAAAGTATTGTGGGATTTTAAAATACGGCACATATCAAATTGCAACTTGGTTTTGGATTGCTTATTTTTATGTGATAAAGACTTCAGTACCCATTTCAAAGAAGCAATATCTAAATATCTCTTTTCTCTTTTGTAATAAAGTTATTGTTTCATTTTTAGTGACTAACAGAATCTAAGTTATTTTCAGGAAAAAATTAAATAGTCAAATATTAATCCGAATTTCAATAAAGAATGACAATATACAGCTATAGCTACGGCAAGTTAGACTTAATCTCTTCCAAATATTGCAAAATTCAAGTCGTTTTGTACAAAAGAGACTATGGAGAGAACTACGAATGAAAATGGAAAATCCAGCTAATTACCACTACCTCTAGTTCGTTTTACAATTTTGTTTCTAAATGTAGTCTCCTGCAAACCTGAAAAACCACAGGCTGACTCATTTGAATGTAACTGAACAGTATTATTTACTTATAACCTTTTATTTTTGCCTAAGAGGAAAATAAAAGCCATCACTGAAAATTTTTCTTTTTTCTTCCTATAACTAATTGCCAAAGAGAGTGATAAATATAATAAATAAAATTACAAGGTATAAACAAGCAAAGATTTGAAATAGAAAAATTCTGGAAGCATATTCATTACGTTTAACGTAACTTCAGCCTTGTAAAGATTCAATTTGTCAGCCTGTCCAGTGTCTGAGGTGATAACTATCAAGGACAGTCATAACAAGGATAAAGTCATCAAAACATATTGAATTAGCTGTAAATTTTAAGAATATTATATATGAAATAATCATAATTAGTTAATGGATATTATGGTATTTTTTCCTGTGGACTAATTATTTTTCTCTTTCTTCTTTTATATTTCCTTTTATTATAGCTAGCATCATGCTGCTATTCCTGCAAGTACAGAACAAGCATGGGATTTGACTATTTTACTCCTAAATAAATGAATTGCTCAATTTCCTGTGACCATCTATACATACTTCATCTTCAAAAAGTGTACCAATATTCTATCATAAAGGAGATAGTGACATTCTTTTTTCCAATATGCATGACATTTCTGGACAATGCAGTTGTGGCATTGGCACTAATTTCCATGAAGAAAACCTTTGCAGTTCAATGGCATTCATTATTTGACAAATGCAACTATTTTCCTTATCAATCAGCTCTTACTGAACTTACTAGCAGTGACTGTGGAAACCTTAAGGGCCCATTAAATTTCTAAGAAGAAAGCTAAGATGAAGGACATGCCACTCCAAATTCATGTGCTACTTGGCCTAGCTATCACTACACTAGTACAAGCTGTAGATAAAAAAGTGGAATGCCCACAATTATGTACATGTGAAATCAGGCCTTGGTTTACACCTAAATCCATTTATATGGAGGCATCTACAGTGGATTGTAATGATTTAGGTCTTTTAAATTTCCCAGCCAGATTGCCTGCTGACACACAGATTCTGCTCCTACAGACTAACAATATTGCAAAAATCGAATACTCCACAGACTTTCCAGTAAACCTTACCGGCCTGGACTTATCGCAAAACAACTTATCTTCAGTCACCAATATTAATGTAAAAAAGATGCCCCAGCTTCTTTCTGTGTACCTAGAGGAAAACAAACTTACTGAGCTGCCTGAAAAATGTCTGTCTGGACTGAGCAACTTACAAGAACTCTATATTAATCACAACTTGCTTTCTACAATTTCACCCGGAGCTTTTATTGGCCTACATAATCTTCTTCGACTTCATCTCAATTCAAATAGATTGCAGATGATCAACAGTAAGTGGTTTGACGCTCTTCCCAACCTGGAGATTCTGATGATTGGCGAAAATCCAATCATCAGAATCAAAGACATGAACTTTAAGCCGCTTATCAATCTTCGCAGCCTGGTTATAGCTGGTATAAACCTTACGGAAATACCAGATAACGCCTTAGTTGGACTTGAAAACTTAGAAAGCATCTCTTTTTATGACAACAGGCTTATTAAAGTACCCCATGTTGCTCTTCAAAAAGTTGTAAACCTCAAATTTTTGGATCTAAATAAAAACCCTATTAATAGAATAAGGAGGGGTGATTTTAGCAATATGCTACACTTAAAGGAGTTGGGGATAAATAATATGCCCGAGCTAATTTCCATCGACAGTCTTGCTGTGGATAACTTGCCAGATTTAAGAAAAATAGAAGCTACTAACAACCCCAGGTTGTCTTACATTCACCCTAATGCATTTTTCAGACTACCCAAGCTGGAATCACTCATGCTTAACAGCAATGCCCTCAGTGCCCTGTACCATGGTACAATTGAGTCTCTGCCTAACCTCAAGGAAATCAGCATACACAGCAATCCCATCAGGTGTGACTGTGTCATCCGTTGGATTAATATGAACAAAACCAACATTCGATTTATGGAGCCAGATTCACTGTTTTGCGTGGACCCACCTGAATTCCAAGGCCAGAATGTTCGGCAGGTGCATTTCAGGGAAATGATGGAAATTTGTCTCCCTCTTATAGCTCCCGAGAGTTTTCCTTCTAACGTGGATTTAGAAGCTGGGAGCTATATTTCCTTACACTGTAGAGCTACTGCAGAGCCACAGCCTGAAATCTACTGGATAACACCTTCTGGTCAAAAACTCTTGCCCAATACTCTGACAGACAAGTTCTATGTCCACTCTGAAGGCACACTAGATATAAGTGGCATAACCCCAACAGAAGGGGGTTTATATACTTGTATAGCAACTAACCTGGTTGGTGCTGACTTGAAGTCTGTTATGATCAAAGTGGATGGTTCTTTTCCCCAGGATAACAATGGATCCTTGAATATTAAAATAAAAGATGTTCAGGCCAATTCAGTCCTGGTATCCTGGAAAGCAAGTTCTAAAATTCTCAAATCCAGTGTTAAGTGGACAGCCTTTGTCAAGACTGAAACTTCCTATGCTGCCCAAAGTGCTCGAATACCATCTGATGTCAAGGTCTATAATCTCACTCATCTGAACCCATCAACTGAGTATAAAATTTGTATTGATATCCCCACCATCTATCAAAAGAACAGAAAACAGTGTGTAAATGTCACCACAAAAGGTTTGGACCCTGATCGAAAAGAATATGAAAAGAGAAACACCACAACATATATGGCCTGCCTTGGAGGCTTTCTGGGGATTATTGGGGTGATATGTCTTTTCAGCTGCCTCTCTCAAGAAATGAACTTGGATGGTGGACATAGCTATGTGGGGAATTACTTACAGAAACCAAGCTTTGCATTCAGTGAGCTTTATCCTCCTCTGATCAATCTCTGGGAAGCAGGCAAAGAAAAAGGTACAGCATTGGAAGTAAAAGCAACTGTTATAGGTGTGCCAACAAATATGTCCTAAAAACAACCAACTAAACCTACTTCAAAGAAAAGCTCAAAACTATGGTTGTGCTTAAAAAAAAAAATGGCAGAGAAACGTTACTTTCTAGAAAGACGTTTAAGCATCACCAATGCTGCTCCTGACCAATGGAAATATGTACAAGTTCAGCATTTTAACTAACTGGCTTCAAAGGGTACTGTGGCAACCAAATAAAATAATTCCATTTTCTAGAACTTTCATGTAACTTTTATGTCTGGACTACAGTTAAAGTGGACAAAAACATTTCTGTATTTTTTTTAAGTATATAAGAGTAGTTGAACTGAGCAATACCTCCTCCTGTGTTGTATCACACATATTAGCCACGAGTTTTTGCAGTGACCAGATAAACTTGAATTGACACGTGGTGTAACAAAATGGACAAATTCTGTAGAGTAGACACAGTGAGTATGTGGACCTCTTTTATAAGGAAAAATACATTTTGGATTAAAATCAATTGCTTTTGTCTTGTTTTTGTTTCTAAATAAAGAATAATTTCTGGGAAATGTCATCTGACCAGATATCATTTAAATGATGTTTTTAAATTTGTTTTTCTATAATGAAATTTGAAATGCTAAGAGTAAGACACTTTTACTGGGTTTTGTAACTACATTTTTATAATGCACAAAAATGGATTTTAGAAGGCACTTTAACAATATTGAAAGACAACAATAACATTGTCTTTAACCCTTCATTGAGAAAGAAATCCTCTAGGAAATTATGTATTCACTTAAAGATTTTCTTTTCTTAACAAGCAGCTTTTGGAGTGAATTTAATCAAGTTCACAAATGTAAATCCAACGTCTGAGGAACTAAAAGTCTTATTTTAATAATTAGTAGTAGCTCAATTTTAGACCGCTTGCTTTGCAGAACATATTGCTAAACTTTTGTGGGACTAATAATCTAGGTGTAATTTTTAAATCTTGCTGTGATTCTAAACACTTCATGAGATTCACTGTGAAACAAGCAAATGATCTAATAATTTGCTATGTTGCAAATGTAGCAATGAAACAACATCTTCTGCATGACCCCAAAAGAAGAAGGTTTATGTACTTGAATAGTAAGTAATCTAGTTGGTGCTGACTCAAAGTCTGTTATGATCAAAGTGGATGGTTCTTTCCCCCAGGATAACAATGGATTTTAGACTTTTAAAAGACTAGGATTTTCCAAGAGTAGGATTTCAGAATTTTACTTTAAAATATATTGAATTAGTAGTAGAAGAAGTTTATCAGGGTGAATTTTATAAAATTCCCCCTTTTATTTAGTTCACCCCAGTATAAAAATACATAAATCAGATAACTCCAGAGTTCAATAGAAATTTAAGAGGACAGTTTTGCTAATGAAAAGAAAAGCTTCTGAGATTAATTTGAGTAAAATGAAAAATTAAGTGTGGTTCTCTATGACTACATTTAAGGCACCTAAAAAACACAGCTTAAAAAAAATGAGAATCATTGAATTGAAGTACCTAGGACATTACTAAGTATTTAAGAATCTTATATAGAAAATATAAAGATTTCACTTGGAAAAAACAATCAAGATCTTTTAGAGTTTTAGTCATATATACAAAGAAAACCCACAGTCCTGAAAAATAAATGCATTTGTGTACAAAGGAAACACCATGAAACAATAAAAACTATCTAAGATAATAAGTCATATTTTTTATAGGCAAATTTTTTATCTCTACAAAGCTGCAAAGCTTCCATGTTAATTGCCGCTGTGTCTGTTCATAACCAAGTACTTAACTTTTCTTACAGTAGCTTGCTGCATATTATTAACATGTCACTGGCCTGAAAATATTTCTAGCACTGTAGTCATATCGATTTATTTGTTAATAGTAGACATTTGCTTTTGTGATAGCATTGACAGTTTCTAATTAAATCCTAGTAGTTTTTGACAATGTAGAAGGTAATTGTTATGAACTCCTTAAAACAGAAGGACGAACTGTGTTAATTTTAACACAACCAAAACACGAAACTTGCTAATTCAATGTGTTTCCAAAACAAAAATTTTATAACCTGATGAATCACTATCACACAGAGGCTGACATTAGAATTTATCAGCAAGACATGCTCATACATCATAAGAGGTTTCAGCACCATGGACAGAACCTTTTAGAGCCAGGCTATTTGTCAAAAACATAGGAGCTGAAATATGACCTATTAGGATGACGGTACTGTATAGGTCAGCAAGAATTTGCTCAGGTATCTTGTATGTTTCTTTTAAACCTATCTGCATGAAGAATTACACAAACATAAGGTAAAGCTGAGAATCCATTTCAAGCTACATTTTTTCATAGAAAAATTGTAGCAAATGAGCACTCTGAATAGACACCTAATAGTGAATGCTGAAATGAAGTATTTTTGTTACAGCCAAATAAATACAGAGGCTTAAAGCAAATCATGATCCTATTTACTTGCTTAAATTTTAATCTAAACCACCAGTAAGAAAGAAAAGACATTTGCTTCAATGACAAAGAATGGCATTTCATACTCCCTATGTTACCTCCTAAATTTTACATAAAATTAAGTAACCACTGATCAAAGTACTCAGAGCGTATAACTTACGATTTGGTAATACTATGGATATGGTAATCAGATGGATGCAATGGCAAACTTCGCCTTTAACAAATAAAACTCTAAAGTTTATACCTGTAAGAATGCCAACTGATCCCCTTACCTTCTATGGAGGAAAGATTTTTTTTTCACAAAACTAATTTTAAAATAATTATATATTTCCTAATTTATACTACAAAATAAAACTCAAATTTTCTGAAAATAAGCATGTCCAGTTTAATACAAAAAGGCATAAAAACAACGTGGAGTAAAATGTGTAACCATCATCAAAGCCAAGCAACAATATGCTGCCAGTCACATGCTGACCATTTTGCCTAGAAAGAAATGAGATAGATTTATGGTACATATATCAGTCTTTTGATACTAATGTCAGTTCTTAAATTTTTATTCTAATTAGATAAAAAGTTTTCAAGCAAAACTACATACTAGCAATCATAAGTTTAAAATTACAATTCCTTATTCTATCCATTTAATTATCTTTTTTTGTTTATATTCAATAAATATTTATTATACTGCTATTAGTCACTGGAAAAACAGGAGCGAACAGAACAAATTGCCTACCATTAAGAGGCTTATATTCCACTAAGTTACATTCTGGTTATGTATCACCACTTTCATAAATATGTGTTAACTATGTTATCTAGTAGAGTTCCAGCTTCAATCCATATTTTCACAGAATGATAATACTCAGAAAATTACAGATTTTTTTCTTGGTCTAAAATGTCTTACTTATCACAATGCATTGATCTAGGAACTTAATTCAAACTTATCATCAATCTTATTCACTACATATATAGAAACTAGCCTAATACCATCCTTAAACTGGTTAAATCAAGAGGCATGTCTACTTACCATAAATTATTTCTAGACATAGAAACAGGGATAACTATTATGTTTCCCCTACACAGAGAGATTGATCACCCAAGAAATATGAAAAGTTAAATTCAAGAAGATAATCTAGCACTAACAAAATGTTTACATATTTTATGAGAAGAACCAGCTTACTCTATCCTCTCTTAAAAGATCTTCCAACAACTATGAAGGAAAATCTTACAATTCCATAGCTTAGCCCTTTATGTGAAAAATCGGAAGTGATATGTCAGTTACTAGTAAAGCAAACAATAAAAACAACTAAAAGTTTAAAAGTATACATTTGCTAAAGAAAGAGAAAATTCCAATAAAATGTTCAGACAACTACCACAAATATTGGGAAAAAATTTTCATTGTATACGTCACCATTAAGCAACATCTTTGGCTTCATCCCAATGTTGACATTCTAGGTGATAGGGAATAATAGCAATTAAATTGTGACTACATTGTCTTTAATCCAATCTCTCTTTTTTTAACTTCACAAAATAAATTATAACAAATACGTAAAAGTTTTCTCGGAGAATATGGTTGCCACAGATATGTTCACTATATCAAACATCCCAAATGGTCACTGGGGATAAATCTAAACAGAAACACTACAATTATCTCTTTCAGAGGATAATATTTTCACCCTTAGTTCTACAGCCCCCACTTCACTAACATCATTTTACCCTGATTAATGTATTGCTAACTAGGTCAGCACTTGCGAGCACAGTGGTACTGTCCTGGAATGAAACAGCCATGCCTAGAATCAAAACACTACAATCAGTATAATGGAATTCTGGTAAAGAAAGAAACTGACTCCAGTTTCAACACAACAGTGGCTGCTTTCAAGTGTTCATTTGAAAAGTGAGGGCTTTACCTATTGTTACGAGTGCCTACCACCTTGATTTATCTTATCCCTCTCAAGCAAAGGAAAAGTAAAAACACTATTTGTACACAGGAATAAAACGACAAAATCAGAGTTAGTTCTAATAGTTTGGGTCCA
Source organism: Equus quagga (assembly GCF_021613505.1). Taxonomy (NCBI): domain Eukaryota; kingdom Metazoa; phylum Chordata; class Mammalia; order Perissodactyla; family Equidae; genus Equus; species Equus quagga. The sequence goes on from NC_060274.1 coordinate 93,891,012, forward strand.
TACATCCAATCCTAAGAAAAATTATTTAAAAAGGAATTTTAAAGAAGAATATTCTAGTAGAATACAGACTATTTCAAAAATCTTGCCTAAACATTTCATTAATGATATAACAAAGGTGCCCTTGAATTGACTAGCAAGCATTTAGTATTCTCATGTGATAAGATATCAGATAAAATAGAACACAGTTCCTTTTTATTCCTACTAAAAATAGACAAGCCCACAGAGATTTCAATTTACCTCTTCTAGTTTACTTTACATATACATCAGACGGCTCTTAGCTTATCTTTGAAGTGAGTCATATAATCAATACCAACTAAGGGGTTAGATACATCACAGATACATCAATACAGCTTTCTCTTAAAAGCAAAAGAAAGTATTCAAATAAGTAATGAATTCAGAGCAAATATCATATACGATTTCAAAATTATTGTAGAATGGCCTAGAGTAACAAAACATAGCAAAAAGAATTGTAGTTGACCTTGGTAAGCCTTTCAAAAGAATGAACTATAATGGCATTTGAAGACCTCACAGTACTTTGTGTATTTATATTTATCTTTTCTAACTCTAATATATCATCAAGAAACTAATAGCATTATGTGACCATTGTAAGGAAATTTCAGCTTCTCATTAAAACATATGGTTTGGTGTCTGAAGTTATTGGTTCAAAATCCAATTGCGATATCCATTTATAATGCCTCTGGAACAAATAATGGAGTAAGCTTGGGACATAAATTGACCTTCCAAATCCCAGCATTGAGAGAATCAAAGTATAATAAAATAAGCACCCTGTCATTTGTGGTACCACATTCAACGCTGGTAAAGATAGAAATAGTTCTTAAACTATCAGAAGTGCCACTATTAAAGAAATAAAGTCAAACATACCAAAAGAGTTCTTCAAAAGAATACTATAAAAAATTGAAATTCATTATCAGAACTGAGATAAAGTCAGATATCTCTGGTAAACATCTCTTAAATAATGATTGCAAAGGGGAGTCACTTATTCAATAAAGAATAAGAAATCATGTCTCCAAAATAACTTTAAGGTTCTGGGATTTCCATTACTGTTTCCTAGTCAGTTAATCAATAAACCACCATTCCAATGTGTATTTTTCATATTAAGTCATTTATTTTATCAGAGTTTAAAAAACATATTTACATTAAAAATGAATTAATTTATGTAATTACATGATTCTAACTACCCAGTTCAAGCCCTTGAGTGTAAAAATAAAAGTCCTTTAAACCATAGATATGATATAGAAAAGATATAAAAACAGAAGTAAAACAAAGACACTCATTTCTTTATACTAACAAAATCTTTATACAAATATATAGGAACTAATAGATTGCACTGAAAAAAGGAACAACATGAAAAACAAACATGTGAGGTAAGACAAGTCAGGCTTTCTGTCCGAGGTATTATGTATGTCTCAGTTCAGGCTCAGTCCTGAAAGTGACAATGGGATGCTTGAGATATTTTCCTGGCACATAAAACACATAGAAATTAATAAATAATTATTAATACATTATTATATTTGAATAAATATACAATCATATTTACTTGAGTAGGAAGATAAAAACTAGGAAGTAAGGAAGGAAACATTTACTGAATGCTGAATATGTGTCAGACTAACAATTTGCCATGGTCTTAAGAAATCCACTCTAGATCTAAAGGAGAAGAGGTACAGGAAAAACGAACATTTGCCATCTTATTATGGGTCAGAAATACTGATAGATGTGCTTGCTCACTCTCTTGCTCTCTCTCTCCGTCTCATTCTCTCTCTCTCTCTCTTTCTCTCTCTCTCTCTATACATATAACCATATATATTTCAATTAATTCACTTTCATAAAATCCCCATGAAGTCAGTGTTAATATTCCATTTTATAGACCAGTCTCATAGAAGTTAAGTAATTTTCTTTTCCAAGATAATAACAACAACATAGGGCAGAAAAACCAAAAGACACAACACCATAAGAAATAATAACACTCAAGCATGTCACAACCCCAAAAAATAACTAACGGGTGATATTTTGGGGAGAGAACAATCCATCAATGGTAGACCAGATTCATTAATTGTGTTTATTATCTTCTAACTGTCTCCATTAACATGTTCCTTTATAATATGCTCATCTCAGTTTTGCATGAGGAATTAGGGATAAAGGCCCCTATTTATCAACTTTCAGTTATTACTTGCCAAAGACAGAAAAATGAGCACTGGTTTATCAAAAAACAAAAAACAAAAAACAAAACCCTGTACATATTCTTATAAATAAAACTTTAAAAATAAGCATATTCACTAAGTACTCACTGGGTGCAAGGCACTTCTAGGGACTTTCAAAAGTGTTTTCTGTAATTATTTCCATGCATCCATATTACAGTCCCAATGAATAAAGCTCTTCTGGTTTTCAATTCCATTACAGAAAAGTATAGGATGGTCAGTTATCTGTTTAACCTGCTTTCTGATTCATACATAGTAATTCTGACCTTAGAAGGAGAATCTTACATAAAGAGTAAAGATTCAGGAGGAGAACTTTCCAACCTTTTGCCAACATCCTCATCCTTGCATGTTCTGGTGCTTAACACCAACAGCTTAGAGAGTCAGAAGTCAGAAGTCAGTTCGCTCTGATAGAGTTTAGCTTTGATAGAGTTTAGCTTTGTTGGAAGACTGGTAGTCTATTACACACCTTGGGCTCTGAAGAGTTCCAATTTATGAATTGGTTCTGAGGAGTTATAATGAATGAATGTGTTCTAGGAGAGCAAAATTATTTAAGATAGGTTAGATGACATACATTGTCAATGAGTGGAGCAGCAAAAAAATATTAAATAAAAACTTGACACCATCAAACTTATCCATGTGATTAAAACCTATAGATGCCCATATACGAAGCTGACCACCTACACTTCTCAGTAGAAGAAACAAGGTGGTTCATTAAAACAAACACTTGCATTGATAAATAAGCTTCTATGGAATTAAATTGGCATGCAAAAATAATTTTATGTGTAAAGTAGTTCCTCAATATGCAACAAGTACTAATTTTTGCTTGCAAATATTTGAAAGTTACTACATTGAACCATGTTCACATACTAAATAATATGCCGCCACTTTGATTTTCTTTTTTTAATGAATTGTTTGTATAGTGGAACTCATTCCAAGGAATGAAATTTGGAAAATAACAGTAGCAAACTTTCTAAACAGAGAAGAAGGAATGGCCCATATTTTCATTCATACATGAATTTTATTCATGAATTCTTCATTTATTGAGAATATACTATGTGCCAGACGGGACATTAACTACTAGAGATTCAACATTGACTGTGATAGAAAAATTTTCTGACATAAAACTTACAGTCTACAGGTAGATATCAACAAATGAATCTGGTAATTGTAATATAGGTTAATAAAAATATAAGAGGCATGGGCACAGCTTACATGTATTGGGGGGGGAGTGGGGTACAGGGTATCATAAAGAGGCCCAGAAAGATTTCCAACAACTAAGACTAGCTTTACACAATCCCTCAATTAGAGCAGAGAAATACTGGGAGCAGGCTAGGGACAGTGTGAAGATGACAACAGGCTGATGAATTCGAATAGCACCAGAGTACTAACTGGGAGAAAGTTCTGAAGAATAAAAAAGCTGGAGCTGGCTTCAGAAAGAAAAATGGAGAGATGGTAAAAATCATACTTTACTTGGTGCTAACCATGGTGGAAACTAGCATCCTAGGGGAAATGACTAGACAAAAGTTAAAACACCAGGACTAATTTATAAGGCTACAAATATTAGTTTTCAATGTTTCGATCCTGTCTCCCTCTGCAGCCAAGCCCTAGTCTCCTATTCAATTGCTTTTCTTCCACAGCTGGGAATATGAGAAGTAGGAAATAAAGAAGAAAAGGAGATAGACATAGGCATTCACTATATACTACCCTCTCAAGCCTTCCCTAATCTGAAACCACACTGCACGCACACACACTCAAAACCTTCCAAGCATACACTTGGACACATACCCTTAAAGTTCAGGGTAAGTATAGTCTATTATTTGCAAGATATCCTAATGAAATTAACACAGAGTCAAAATGCTACTCCAGCTCTCCACTGTCTCCCCAGAGGGCAAATAAATGAAAAAGGCATTTAATTCTGGGTATTCTGAATGGTATTCTGGGCAGTTTAGTACATAAATCCCAAATGCAACATAAAATTAGGGTCTATGTTTTGAATTTAAGATTGTTGTACTTCTATTTCCACTGTCAATTGTATTTCTCTTTCAGAAATTTCACAAATATGTTACATAGAGTTTAATAAGTATAAAAATAGATGCAAGAAAATCAGGACAAAATATTGTGTCTCATTTCTTTGGACCGTGTTTCCCACAATACCAGAAACAGTTTGAACTGGATCTCATAGGTATCACTTTCCTCAAACAATAGAAAAAAAAATTGCCTTCTATTGTATGTTTCCAATTGAGACCTCGAACTCAGAATAACTTGAAATAGGAAAGAGTATTTGTACAGGTACAGACCCACACGAATTGGACACATTCTAGATGTTTTATAGTTTCTCACCACTGTGCTCTCTTAAGAAAAAAATTTTTATTAAGATTATCTAATATAAAGTAATCCTAATATAGGTTATTAGAGTAAAGAAATGTATTATGTCGCAATAATTTAAAGTTTGATTTTGAAAATGTATTTAAAAATTAATAGAGGAGATAAGTATTAATAGACATAATAAACATTATAGACAATAATATACATAATAAAAGAGATAAGTATTAGCATAAAAATTTGGAGATACTTTTGCTATTAAATTTTCTCAAAAGTGTTTTGGGGAACTGTAATATAATGACAATTAAATTAGTTATTTTCAATTCTTCAATATCTTTTGTTTGAAAACTTTGTTGGAGATTTTTACCTCAATCTAAGGGGGAAATTCCAAGCAGAAAATAAATTGGGTAAAAGCACATCCACCTCCCTATGATATTGAAAACACTGGCATCTGAGTACCCCCAGAAAGACTTCTACATTATCCTGATACCAGCTCCCACTTTGTGGAGAGGACTCCAACTTACCATGGCAGCTGTGTCTGTTCCATTTCACTCTGATATAGATAATAGAGAAGGGACAGGCAGCCTCTAGACAAAATGATTACTAAACGACTGGAACAACAGAGTGATTTTTACTTTATTGATAAGAGTAACTTTGCCTCAGCACTAGTACTCAGGCCGACTGTTTTTCAGTGTGAATACTCAGAACACCAGGTAAGAAGATGTATGTGGCTCAGCACAAACTGTCATTTTATTCTTGAAAAACAAGTCAAGTTTTAGCTTCACTCAAGCCAGAATATATAAAATACAAGAAGGTCTATGAGATCAGTAGTCCTAGATTTTGGAACTAAAGTTAAAATTTTAAACTTATGAAAATGTTATGAAACTCACTGACTACACATCTATAAAGCACTTTTTAAGATATAAGGTATTTCCATATATGTTATGTCTGGCATTTTAATATATTATCCACATCTACTCTGTGATGTCAGAAAAACTGTTCTAACCTACCTTGATAAATTATTGGCCATGGGGAAGGAGATATCAAATAAAACTATCATCAGACAAATTTGCAAACCCACTGAATCTTTCCACTGCTCCAAAGTGAGCACCGTCAAATATCTATGAGTGCCGTTCACAGTGGCAGTGGGCTTATTAATAAAGATTTTTGCTGTATTAGAAAAAGTCAATCCTGTGATCTTTAAATAATCTGGCTTCAGAAAGGAGTTCCTATATTAAACCTCTCCTAAAGTTCTCTTTGACTTGAAATCCCAAGCCTATCATCATGATGTCACATTATTCTTTTAAAATATATTTTATTTATTTTATCTTTTTATTATTTTATCTTAATATATTTTATTACAAAAGTAACACATGATTATTATATGAATCATGAAAATCTCTTTCCTAAGAGAACCTCACATTCTCCCTGTCTCCCATATACACTCCTATAAAAACCTGCTATTCTGTCTTCCACAAAGACTGTATTATCTCTCTTTCTAACTTTCATTCTTAGCCCCAACTAGGGCTGCCCAGACTTTAAAAGTGGCTTCAAAGACCTCCAAACTCAGGAGGAAAGAAGACTTCAGCACTAACCCCATCATCTCCTCACCCAACCTCAAACTCTCCCAACGACCTGATTGGTAGATTTTGCCACCCTCTACTAGATTAGTCCCTTATATGTCAGCCTATTGCAGTTTTGAAAAGCTCCGGAAGTTTAAAGATTTTTCCCCTCATGTTAACCTGAGAATTTGCTTTTTCCTAATCTACACTAGTTCTATTTTAGAGAGCAAAAAAAAAATTTAATGTATGTAGAACAGTGCAGCCCTGTAGGTCCATTATGCTATCACGTCTTTATGTTTTCTTTGCTCCACAATGAAGAAATCCATGTCTTTAAAGCAATTCAGGTCACTCTCTCTGGAAATGACCCAAGTCATTAAAGTTTCTCTTACAAGATAGTATCAGAAACAAAATGAAACCCTCCAGGTGTGCTAAACTCTCATCTCTTTATTTGGTTGAGCAGCAATGTTAAATAAACTCCTGCACTATTCTCATTTAATAGCAGAGTCAACTCTAGGTAGATAAGAGTCATCACTCTTGATGTCAAATCTTGTGGTTAGCAACATCATATCATTACCACCAGCACTTAGTATATGCTAAGCCCTAGCACACATATAAACTCATTTAACCCCATGAGAAAGATTCTATCAGTAGCCATATTTCATATTATAGATGAAAAAATTTAGGTTTACCAAGTTTAAGTAACTTACCAAGACTTCACTAGTATGTTTTTATGGGTAGTGGTGAAAGGGACTTCATGGTCCCATGTAAAAGCAAATTGACAAGTTGCTAGCTTACTAACAACTACTATAAACCTTGAAATTTCTCATATGAACTAAAATGACCACTTACATAAATGTCATTTCAGCAGGTAGTAGGGGTGGATGGGTCTTATGATAACTTAAGTAGCATTAGTAATTATCGTAAGAGCAGAGAATTAAGGATGTCTATAGTTAGAAATCATATTTCATTGATTGCATACTTTCCAAAGTGAAGCCTGACACAAACTAAGAACTGGAAAAGAGACGTAGAGCAATTGCACCTCACTGATGCCACGGTCATTAGAGAAATCGATAGAGCTCCAAGACTTTCAGTCACAACCAGAAAGACAATCCCAGCTACTCAAAAAGAAAACTAATGAAAAGTGTTACCATATATACCAGTTATTTTATTGCTTAACTTAATAACATTAGTAATCAAAGCTCATCATGAGTTAAGAGGATGCTTGGGAGGAGAATATAGATTAGAATAATGAAAGCTTGCTTTTGTTTCTACACTTGGCTTCTAAACTCGTTTTTAACTGTGTTCCACATTAAAATAAATTTAATGTATTTATATTATATTATATAAATATAATAAATATAATAATTGTGTGTATAATATACACACAATTTATTCTTACTCTGAGAAATGCACACTGATATTTTCTATTCTATCCTAGTTCTTTTTTTAAAATGCTGGATGATCTATTAGTTGATTTTCATTAACTACTAATGAGTCATGACCTGCAATCTGAAAAACATGAAGCATCTACTATTACAACCATAGTCAGAAACAAACCACAAGTCAAAAAATGACTATGAAATTGCCATTGAGCTCCTCTTTTTTTGTAGTTATTAGTTGAAAGCTTCATATTGTTTCTATTCACTCCAGGATAATAAGAGAAAGTAGAAGAGAGGAAAAAATGGCAACAGCAGTTATTGAAGAGGTGCTACATGAAGGGGCAGAAGAATGTGAGCATGTTACACATACGCTGAGGCTTAGAAGATGTTAATAACTTGCCCAAAAGGAAGAGTTGGGAATAAAAACCAAATCTGTATGACTCCAAAGTTCATAGGTTAGAGAGTGGCCTACAGAAATATAATTAGTATCTCTAAAATGCATCTATCTAAAGATGCAATACTAAAAACCTCTCAAAGGGTAGAAAAAATCTTAAAATTATTAAATCAGGAGATTTTCAGATAAACAGCTTATAGATTTCTAAGCAAGAATGTCCACTGGTAGCTTCCATGGCTTTCAGCTGGGAATCTTTTCTTGAGTTTCATTTAAAGAAAGAAGCAGTGTATTAGTTTCCTAGGGCTGCCATCAGAAAGTACCACATGACCTTCTTCCCTCTGTGTCTGTGCCCAAATCTCCCTCTCCTTTCTCTTTTAAAGGCTCCAATCATTGGACTACTTCCAGTATGACCTCACCTTAATTTGATTACATCTACAAAGACCCTATCTTAAAAAAGGGTCACATTCACAGGTACTGTGGTTAGGACTTGAATATGTCTTTTGGGGGGAAACAATTCAACCCACTACAAGCAGACAGAAATGCATAAATCTAGGATGTCAAGTATATAGTTTTTGTCCAGTTGGAATGTTGCAAAGATGTGGCAGCCCAGTTCAATTTCTAGTGGCAATAGGGTATGAGTGGAATGCTGCTAAACTTCCTCCATCTCAGTTTTTTGATAGCATTTACAATGGTATAAAAAAAAATGCAAACAAAAATAAAGTAAAATTAATTTTCAAGAAAGATTCATTCTGTATTCAATTTATACTAACTATCATGCTGGAAGAGCCATTTAGATGCCTTATAAAAATGGGGTTTTTTTTGTTTGAGGTAAAAAAAGTTTTAATCAGTGTTTATTTAGTTGCTGAGGATTCATTTCACCATTCCCTAATCATGGCAAAAAAAGATGTTAAGTCAGAATTATAATTTTCCATCATGCAAACCAGAACTCATACAAAACACTGGCATATTGCTTTATATACTTAGGAAGATCATTTTTTTCTATTTCACACTTTCAGACCACATTGCTCAAAGTAAGAAAAGGCAAATGTAATCAAGCTTGATAAGCCAAGAAGCAGAGCAAATGATAGGAAAAAAATAATTTGATTTGAGGGGTAAAGATATTAAATTACCACCTCAATGCTATGAATGATGGAAGCACAGAGTCAAAAGCAGTTCAGTTTCTTAAAACCAAATGGTATTTCAACAGCCATACCAAAGAAGAACAGAAATCAGCATTGAATTTTTGTGAGAACTTCAATATGAATGAGTTAAGAAATCATACTTAAAAAAAAACTCACTTCAAACTACAGTTGGAATACAGATGGATTCACTACACCTTTATATAAACCTATTTTAAAATACAAAAAGGTATTTCATTCATTCTTTTCAATATATTTGGTGAATGTGGATAATATCATATTGTGTAGAGTAATCTTGATGCCTTTGTTCTGCTGGAGGAAACAAGATCCCTCCAGCTAAAGGTTTTCCTCTGCTTTTGTCAGTTTAGCACTAGCACAACTAGGGTGACAGTCTCATAAAGAAAACAACCAAAGGCCTTTGCTCTGTCCAGTGACTTGACATCTCTCCAGCACTGACACTTCATGCCCTACATTAATTCCTGGACCAAAGTAAGAAGGAAATAGAGGGCCCTTCTGGTTAGTTGTGGTAGCTACTTTCTATTACAGGGGCAATATAACTCATTGTTTCTTATATATATAACTGCTTAACCCATTTTAAATTCTAATAGCCATCTACAAACAAATAACACCACTTGTTCCAAGTTAGGTATAACTTATATATAAAACACTGCAAAATGACGTACAGTAAGTTAAAATAGTCCTATAAGAAAAGTGGAACATAGCTAAAAAAAGATTAGAGATAAGGTTCTATTAACATATATTCCTATTGTTTTTTAATTTATCTAAAGTCATATTTGGTTCTTACAGCTAAAAGTATAGTTATTTGCTTTGCCAATGAAGAATACCAGAAATTATGTGGTCACTTGCCTGAAACAGCTTAGCATTTGTGCACCTTCAAATAACATAACTTACTTGTAAAACTCTTTAAGGCAAAAGACAACTGCCTGCATCTATATTCTTGCAAGAAAAAATACTAAAAACTATGATGCATTCAAATACAGCAGAAAATATCATACTGCTAAATATATTTTAGTTAACATGATTTTTAAAAATTATCTCCATTGATCCCTTTATTTAAAATTCTGTTTGGCTAGTGCAAGGATAAATGAGCAAACAAATGACTATGATGTCCCTTTGATGTCAAGTATTTCACCAACAAAAGGGATAAACCTGGAATTTTTACCTTTGCCCTATTTACATTGTACTCTAAAGAAAATTTTTTGGAACTGAGCTAATAAAAGACTAAATTAGACACAATTTTGCTGCTCTGGGAATCTCAGTGGCACTATTACACAGAGGCAAAAATCCTAGGTGATTCTATGAACAGGTAATAAACTGTAACAATGGCCAGAGACTGGACTAGATTGATATTTCCTTGTTCGATTTTATTCACTAAGAAATTAAAATATTAAGAGCTTCAGGGTATACAAAGACAGACCAAATACACACCTTCCCCACAAGAGTTTAGAGAATTATCTATGGTGGGAAAATTATGCAGGTGGAAAGAGAGAGAAGAAATGCCACAGCAATTAAGCAGCTTCCAGACTTGGTGAAAATTTCAGATGCTAGTAATTAACCTGATGCTGACATGCAAGTTAATCATCTCCTCTATCAAGAAAGTTGGTCTTTTTGTAACAGAAGACACACAAAATGGTGCCCTGTTCTCTTTATAAAAATAGCAATAAATCTCCATTTTCTAAAATAGAAGAAAATACATTTTCCTCTGAATTAAAAAATCTATTTTGAGCTAGGAAACGAGAACACCTATTAAGATGTATTTTACCTGCTGAAAATTTAGTTCACCTCACAATTCCCCAGCAAAAGGAAAAACTAGGATAATTCTTTCCCTGACAAGATTGCCTTATGCTGTTGGCATCAACACTTCTTCCAAAGCTGAAACTCTAATTTTATTTCCACAGTTAACTCCTAGCCTTCTATTCTCTTATCTACTAAAGCCCAGTTACAATTGTGATTCAATTTCCTACTTATGTTATTTTCTTGAAGTACAATGAGCAAAAGTGAAAAAAGAGTGAAAAAAAAAGAGATACAAACAGAGCATATCAACCCCAAAAAAGTGTGACACAAGAGACTACAAGGCAAGGTAAGAAAAAAGGGACAGACACCAGACAGAGTTAGGGGGTGAGAGTGAGGGTGAGAGAGACAGACTGAGACTCGGGGATTTAAGAGGACACAGCCCTTTGTCTACTTGAAGTGTTAGCTTATTTGCCCTCATTAAATGTTGGCTTGTGACTATTATCACCTGATCTCTACTGCCCTTTAAAAAATTGGTTGGCAAAGGCAGATATGACATGAAGTGGCAACGACCTGGCAAATATGAACATTTTGGAGAGAATAATGCATTCCAGAGCCCAGGTAAGTCAATACTGGATATTTTCTATTTGCACATTTAATCTCCAGGGTTCTGAAATCTATACAAAATTCAAAGTAATAGCTGTGTGCCTCTCAAAAAATACTATACTTCACTTAACATTATATATTTGCTATTGAATCGACTTAATAAGAATTGGGAACACAAATGATGAGAAAGATAAGAAATATAATTGAGCATGGGTTAAACAAGTTAACAGGGCCAAGACATTTTGGCCAGCTGGCTTTTTGCAATTTTGGAAATATCTGAACTTCTCACAAATGTCACAGGGTGTGAGAATTGAAAACACTTCCATCTGCCTAAACTAAAGGAACTATTGCTCCTCATTCATGCTAATGATAATTCCATGCTGTTCTTCAAGTTTTTAAGGCTGTTTGGCTGCTTGAGAAGAAAAATTTGTCTATTTTTCCCCTGAAAGGGTAATTCCAAAGGCACTTGGGTAAAGGGCTGAGTGACAAAGCAAAGCAAAAATTAATACCATTGAGAGAGCTGCTAGAAATAGTCTCATCTTGTCTACTCTGCTTACAATAGAGGTAAATATCTATGATACATATTACAGAACTTGGATGGTGAAATGGTATAAGAATCATGGAATACTGTGCCTTTTTTAATTGAAAAATACACATCTAGTTGGTGGCAAAGTAGTCCTAACACTCAGATCTTCTGACTGTTAATCCAATGGTCTCCACATTGTGCATCAGTATCCATAAATTCTGGCATACTTGGGGCTGGCAGAAAGCAAAAGAGAGATAAGCAGCATTAACTCAGCTATTTTTTTCTGGTTTTACCACCACATTCCATATGTATACTACTAATATTTAATGTTAAAGTCTTCCATATAATTTACTTATTAGAAAAAATACTACGAGAATGAGAATTTATTCCCTTATGCTCCTCCACATTTTTCCTCCCAATCTTTCCCCAAAATATAATTTTATCACAAATTTTTGTTAAATAAATATTCATATATACATATTATGAATTATTAGAGCTGAACCACATAGTAACTATGACTATGATTACATCTTACTTCTTGTACAATGTTGTATTCCCTATAGATAATCACTGCCTTGCTTTTTTTCACTTGGTTAGTTTTCTGCGTACCTGGAACAACTCATTCTCAAATTCTCTACAGAACTATAAATTTGATAAGATCTCTTTTTTAATATAGTATCCTTCCCACTTTCTTTATGATTGGGGGTTGATGTTTTCTTTTTACCCCTTATTGGTATTTTAGTGACATTTCAAAGAGAGAAGATAAACACGTGTTCAATCAACCATATTTAACAAGGAGCTAGAGAATGATTTTTAATACCTATGTACAATATTGAAACATTAACAGATGTTAACAAATGCCAAAAGTCATAAAACACTGAGTATCATCACAACAAGTAGGTGTGGAAGAATTTATCGATTACAAATGAGTTTTGATTGTTGAGGAAAACAACAGATCAAAAAATAAGCCAGAATTTTCATCTTCATTTTTCCAAATAAAGGGTTTGGATTTAGTCTAATATAAATATCTCTCATTATGTCCAAATTTTAGATTAAAGTTTCTAAAACTTTAATGTGAATATGACTCATCTGGGGAGCTTGTTAAATTACTGATTATAACTAAATCTTCATTTCTAACAAGCCCATAGATGATACCAATGATTTTGGTCTAAGAACTATACTTTGAGTAGCAAGGCTTTAAAAAATATCATTTAACCTTGTTACAAGAAGTGTAGAAACTAGGAGAGACCTAGTCAAAAATGAAAAATATCTTTAGCATATATCTCAAGTTTTCCAGTCCATGTTTTTGAGCACAAGTTCCTTACTAGAGGAAGCAAAATGCCACCCAAAGGAAGAGGAAAAGGCATTTCAAGTCAATGCTCTACAAACAATCCATGGTCAACTTGACTCACATTTGACCAGTTTCTCTACCAAATCAGCTGTCAACAGAAAGGTCATATGAAGTACTAGAGAGGTACACTGCATATATTCTGACACCAACTCCAACTGGCATTTTGCAGTACATTTCAATTCTGATGCTAACCACTCAAAGTTAGTATAGACTCCACAAGTTAAGAGCTCAGGCCTCCACAAGACTGTCCTCACCTCAGAAGTTGGCCAGAAGTGGGGTCCCCAGGTCACCTGTGTATCTGACCTAATAGCTACAAATATGGGAGCTTCCAATGACCACCCTCAGGTTTGGTAACTCTCTAGAATGACTCACAAAACTGAGAGAAGTGATATACTTACAATCACAATTGTATTACAAAGAATACAAACCAACCATCCAAAGGAACAGACATAGAGGGTGAGGTCTTGGAGTGTTCCAAATACAGAGCTTCTGTGCCTCTCCCTGTAAAATCAGGGCATGTGACTCTCCAGGCACATCAATGTGTTCATCAACCAGGAAGCTCCAGTGAGCTTCAGTGTCCAGAGTTTCTATAGGGATGTTGGTCATGTGATTGAACTCAATCTCTAGACTGTCACCCCTTCTTGGAGGCTGGACAAGTATCACATGACTCAAAGCCCCAACACTCTAATTACATGGTTGGTCTTTCCAGCATAGCTAGAGCCCATCCTGAGGCTATCTAGGGGCCCACTATGAGTCACTTTAGTAACATAAACTCAGATGTTATCTAAGAGGCTTGTGAATAACAAAGACACTCCTATCCATACCGGGAACCCAGGACAAAGACCAGACAAATTCTTTATTATACAATAGCTTCCATCTATTCTATTTGGTAAATTTCACTGCTTTCTCTTTTACTTTAATTAAGAAAGAAGCACATTCTTGTTAGCAATGAGTTAAAAGAGAAAGTGAGGTGATCAAAGACAAAAAATTTAAAAAAACAAATTCTAGTCTGGCTTCTAAGTAAACTGGAAATATGAGACAAATCACCATCTTGCTGGGTTTTAGTTTCCTCTTCGATATCAGAAAGGGATTGAATTGGATGAGCTCTATAGCACTTTCTGACTTTAATGTTCTAAAGTTCTATGAGTTTATAAAACCTACTTTATTAATTTGCCGAATTATGGAGTGATTTTGTCAGCTGCCAAAATTATCACCTTCTGGATTGGTCAAAATGAGGGCTATCACAAACATCTTTGTGGCAATTATAGTAAAATGGTATTCCAATAGTCATGTCAAATGATTTTTAAAAAGGGGGCTAAGGTACAGCTTGTCCTGAGCTGTATATTTTCCTAAACTCTATTCCCTAAATTCTCTTCTTCACTAACTTTAAAAACCAAAAGTTAACTCAATCTATTAATTAATTATACAGATTTAGGAACGCATTTGTTGTCATTTTCTAGGACTTTACTGTGAACATCAAAGATTTGGAGTTAGATCCAAATTCTATACCTATCTGTGCCAAGGAAGGCAAAACAATCTAAGAATAATTAAGCCACCATAAATTAAGAAGAACAGAAAACAGGACAGAGTCCTCTAAACTTAATTATCAGCTATCCTTCATCTGTCTTTCTCATTCCAGCTCTACTAATTGTTATTTGAACAGCAAATAGCTTATTATTTGAAATAAGAAACTCATGTATTATCTCTAGTATCAGAAGCATGACAAAGCTGCCTGCATAATTCCTATAAATGGAATCATTTTATACACATGTTGAAGATATCAGAAAATGTGCAAAAAGCAGGGTTCATTGTGATATTTTTCTTTCCTGAACAGGACAAGCAGATCACTACAATGAATAGCTATTGTGCATTTAAAGAGATTCAGTTAGAAAATAATTCATGTTAAACAGAGGTTCTCAGCATCATTAACAGAAACAGAAACTGGGCCAGTATGCATGAGAGCATAAATCTAGAGGTCATGTGTGTTAATGAGAAAAAGAGTATTTATTAGCTTGCAATTTAAAATATAAAGCCCTTCTCCCTCAATAGCTTAAAATGGAACAACATCCTGTACCTGAGGACAGGAGAAGGCGGTGCCCTCAATTAAGTGAACAACACTCTCAGTCCCCAAACTTTTATTGTTGGCACTGAAATTTGTCATTCTGATTTTATCTTTAGTCTGTGTCTTTGTTGTTATGGACAGAAGCAGAACATAACGTGTCCTCTACTACTGCCTACACTGGAAACTTGTGTACATTTTTTTTAAGTTTAAGAGGAGTGTATATTTTCTAAGTTTATTCAATAGCTGAAGTGCCGTATTTCCTGACTTTTGTGAGAGCGCCAACCAATGTTTTATGTTTCAATGTTTGATTTGAGGTAAAAAAAAAAAAAGACAGTGAGATGTTTGCAAATAGAATGAAAAAAAAATCAGCATGCCATTAAAAAAAAAGATATCCATCATTAGGAACTGATATTTTATTACACAAATTAGAAATAAGCAAAAGCACTGCTTCAAAAAAGAGGTGACACAATATACAATTATTATACCATAAAACTACTAAGAATTAACTCACTTCTCTGATGCATGTTTGAGGAACCCTATCCCCCCAACTCCTTCCCAGGCTAAACAAGTGGAGGAAATATCTATGACTCCAGACTTTGCAACACTGACTCTTGGGTCAGAAATTCCAGGAAAGAATCCATGGGTAATCCTAAAACTACTGAGAAGATATCCCTTGTGAAAGGCCAACAGCTGTCGGATTACATTTTTTAAAAGAAATATAGAAATGCTCTATCCTGTCTCCATTTTAAAAACTCACCTTGGATCGTTTTACAAATATGTATTTCTTAGGAATTTATTTTCCATCGCTTCCAAATTTCCTGTTGCGCTGATTTCAAATGAAAGCATTCTTTACAGACAATTCTTACTGAAGCCAAGAAAAAAAATAATACCTTTAAAGAAAATGGCTCTCACAATTGAAGTTCACAGAAGTAAACTGAAATCACATCCAATAACTGATCCTCATCAGGGTCATTGTGAGACACAAGATATCTATTATGCTATCCACTGTGGGAAACTGCATTCTCATTTTAAATGGTAACAGTAGTAATCATTATGTGCCTTAGAGAGAAGCCAACTCAGATACTGTATATCCAAAAATTCCAGTATCTTATGTGCAAACTAGTAATCTAACCAAAGCTTTAAATTAGCCTTATTTCATTCTTTCTTTACCCTGCCTCACTTTGGAATACTTTTTAAAAATTATTATTTCCGTTTTAGTGCCACAGCTGATACACTGAAACCATGTCAAATGACAAGATTTAGTTGCTGGACTAACAAAATCTCCATATTATAAAACAGTTTGACTTGCAAGTACAGTCTTGCAAAGAAGAAAAAAATTAACCAAAGAATTACTAAATATATAAACAAACTGTGATAAATGCTATGAAGGCTAAATATGAGATCCTGTTTCAAGGGGGTCTGATCTGGACTGTGGACTCAGTGAGGATTCCTCTGGGAAAATACCGTTTAACTTGGAATATTAAAGCTGAGTAAGCAGAACTTAAGTGAAGAGAAGGAAGAAAAATCTTCCGAGTAGAAATGCGCATAGTGTGTATAAAGAGTTCAGAAAAGGCAAGGCAGAATCAACAGCTAAATGAAGGGATGAAGGCCCAGTGTGGTTGGAGAGGGAGCCAGAGAAAGTGCTGAGAAACACAGCTAAAGAAATATACTCTGGCAAGATTATCAAGTAAGGCCTAAAAGGGCAATTCAAGGATTTGAGTCTCCATCTGGTATGAAGTTGTTTTGCTAATATATGCACAAAATATGTTGGAAGGGAATACAAGTAGTGCCTCTAAAGTAGGAACTGAGAGGCTGGAAGACAGAAGTAGGAAGGAGACTTACTTTTCACTGTCTAGCCTGTTGTGCCTTTTGAATTTTATCTTTGTACTTTTATTATCTATTTAAAAGAAACCAATGTTAAATATATTTAAATCACTGGCTCTATTAGGAAAAAAATCGATTGGAAGGAGGGTGAATGCTAAGAGAAGAAACAGAAGGCCTAAGTAGTAGTGGAGATAAGAAGAAGTTGAGAATGATGCCAGTTTTAGATGATACAATCAACAATTCTTGCTAATGGAACGCATAATGGAGGTCAAGAAGAAAACCTGTCAAAAGTGTATCCTAGATCTCTGACTCGTACCCATATGGATGGTGGTGGCATCATGCTCTACAAGGAAACACTAAAAGATGATTAGATTTGGGTCGAACATCAGCATTTCACATGCTTACATTTGAGATTCCTTTAATGAATGCAAATAGAGATGTCAAGTATAGATAGGGGGACCTCAAAGGTGAGAGTTGGACAAAAGCCATACTTTTGAGAACCATTAACATATAAATGGTAATTAAGACATGAGTATAAGTGATATCACCTAGAGCAATCCTCTATTGTAATTTGTTTTAATATATAAGCATTAAATTGAGGATATCCATTTCCTCTTTCAAATAATTAAATTTTAATAATATATACTAATCTTGGTAAAGTCTCATCAAATGGAGTAAAGGGAAGAAAAAACAGATCTAGGATACCTCTTGAGCAACACAAAATGGCACATTGAGTTGAGTTAGCATGGGACTGACCATTTTTGGATGGCTGAATTTAATTATAAATAAGTTATAGATGGTAAATACCCTTTGGAAATGTTAACAATAAAGCAGTCTCCCAGGATGGATACATGAATCAGATGGACTACCTAAACCAAGACCTGCTAAAGAAGAAGATGTCATAGGAATGGTGTGTCTCCTAGAGGAGTCATTAGCTGAACTCTCCTACTTACTCTGAGGGCGTCAACTGAGCATCAGTGTGAATGCTGAGTCTGGTAATCACAAACATTAAAATAATTTTAAGGGATCGTTAGCATCATGAGCCTCCTCTTATTAAGGAGCATAATTCTGTGAAGCAAAATCTGGGGGAATGGGAGAAACAGTGTGTGAAACTCACGGGCGATTAAAAATAAATTAATAAATAAAAACATTATTCTAAAGGATGGCTTTGGAAAATGTGCTATTAAAGCAAATCCTAGTGGGCAGCTGCTCTCGGGACATGCTGGCTCTATTCACCATTCCAAGTCAACTCAGAGTAGCTACTGAAAAGTATGGAAGTCAGGACACAGGTAACCTCACTTGCTAGGAAAGATTAAAGGAATACCAACCAAAAACAAAGAAGTTTAAAAATCAGAGGCATCAAAAAAATAAATGAAGAGAGGCTACAATGTGATATTCCCACATTGATGAGTGTAATAGCTAAAAGTATCTTTCAGGTAACTAAAAATGTTAACTAAAACCATAAAGTCTTCTAATTTAAAATGAATGGACTGCACCATTCTTGTTACAAGTTACTGCAACAATCCATTTTATGAGAAGTAGAGAATCATGAGACCTGGAAGCATCATGTCAACACGCATTGGAAAACTCAGAGACCCTGTTGGTAATATCTAGGAATCTCCATATAAAAACAGATCTGCCTTGTGGCAGTTCAGAGACACCTCAGTCTTAGTCCTGCTTCACTCTCAAGGACCTGAAATCACATCAGAGGGCTTAGCTCTCCCTAAGCCAATTGTTTCTTTTTAGTAGGGGGGCACACACACGTGCACACACACACACACTTTCAGAATGGCAAAGTAAGGACCTCTGAAAATCTGCTCTTCCATAAAAGCAACCAATACACAATTATCAAAATAAACTCTTTTAGAATTCTAGAAATTAACCAAAGGCTTGCAACAATTACAGAAGCACCTATTGAACAAAACTGAGTGAATCTTGCTAAGAACACAGTGAGCTTCATGGCATTTTAAATTGCCGCTTTGGAAAACATCTGGTAGTTTCTGAAAAGGTTAAACACAGTTATCATATGACCCAGCAATCCCACTCCTAGGTATATACCCATGAGAACTGAAAACATAATGTCCACACAAAAAAAACTGCTATACCAATGTTCATAGTAGCATTATTCATAATAGGCAAAAAGTACAAACAACTCAAGTCTCCATCAACTGATGAACGGATAAATAAAATGTGGTACATCTATACAATGGAATTTTATTTGACAATAGAAAGCGATGAAGTTCTGACACATGCGACAACATCGGGAATCTTGAAAACATGCTGCGTGAAAGAAGCTAGTCATAAAAAGCCAAACATTGTATGATTTCATTTATATGAAGTAACCAGAAGAAGCAAATTCATAGAAACAAAGTAAAAGTAGATGGGTTTCTGGTTAGGGCAACGAAATGTTTTGAAATTACACAGGGCTGATAACTGCCCAAATCTATAAATATACTAAAACCCACTGAAGTATACACTTTAAAAGTGTGAAATTTATGGTGTATGAATCATATCTCAATAAAACTATTTTTAAAACCATTTCAGTAGATGACAGTTTTCACCTGAGGCAAAAATACGATTTAAAGAAGATATATTAACATAAAAATTAAAATAATTTCTGGATTTGAGCTTAAGAGAGGTCACCTGGCAGGTTTATTTATTTCCATCTTTATTCATTTTAGAAATTAAGTCTAAGGATATGATCTCACATTTGCAAGAAGTAGATGTTGTGTGTGCTTGTGAATGGGTAGAGTGGTATTATTACCAAGATTAAATTAGTTTAGTTATTATCAAATGCTTATGCTTAGTTATCAAGCACATATATGGTTGTTCTAAGTGTTTCACAGGGAATAACTCACTGATTCTCAAAGCTACTCTAGGAGGTTAGTACTATTATTAACGACAGAGGAAAACTAAAACAGAGAGGTTAACTAGGCCAAGGTCACAGTTGTACTGAGTGATGGAGATGAAATCTGCATCTAGGCTGACTGACGCCAGAGCCTACGCTTTTAACCACCTGCCATGCTGCTTCTGTAATGAAAACTTTTAAAGAGTACATTAAAAGCAATACAATAAGTAATTATGTTGAAGACATCACAAGTATATACCACAGGGAAAACGAAAAAAAACAGAACCAAAAACAATTTCCTAATGTTTTGTACATAGGTCCTTAGAGCTTGAGAAATAATTTCCAGTTAGAACATGACGTTGGAATTCAGCTTAGAGAGAAAGGAAGATGATGCACTCTAAAACACTACTAAATGACTCGAGGAGTGACTCTAGTAATGAAAACACTGATGTTGAAGATGCATGTAAACAACTGAAACTTTCTTCAGGAAATGTAACAGCAGAAAAAAGAAATAGATTTAGATTAATAAACTATACATGTGATTTTAAATAACGATTGTAACAACATTAATAAGATAAAATGTTAAATGGACTTTTGAATCATCTACAATCATGTCTTTGAAAAAACAAGGGATCACTTTACGTTCAAGATTATTTTTCTTTGGGGGAATATATAGCACAACTAGTCATTTTTCTATTCAAACCATCCAAACAACAATTCCTAGCCATTCTCATATTCCATGAAGTAATTCATTGTCAGTTTACCAGTAAATTTGGATAACATCAGAAAGCCAAACCTTAACAGAATTTCATTTTACTTTTTATTTTTATTTTATTTTCAGTACTACTTTGTTTTATTTAACTTTGTCACACCTGCCCTTATCATGTGGTGACTCTAGAGAAAATTTAAAATTTCAGCCATGACAGAATACAATGATGTTTTCAGGGTTAAATATTGCATTCAAGTTTGATATAGGCATTGATATAAACCACCATAGTACATGCTCTGTATTTCAAATTTTTAAATAAGGCCTCTCATCATCTCTTCAAATAATTCCTTAATTTCTCCAAGACACACAGTGTGCTCTCATCCATAGGCAGTCAGTCCAGGGGCCCTCATTCTGACACACTGACAAACTTCCCTCTGCAGCTGGACCCTTTCCACCACAGTCAAATGAACTTTGGGGTATTAAAGAGAACATTACCTGCGATTACGTTTAAGATCATATAACAAACCACTCATCTTGACAGTACAAACTTGGACCATACCTCAAATTGAGTCCTTGGGACTGAATCTGACAGACTTTTGCTTTAATTGGCTCTGCCACTGAGCTGGCTTTGCATTTCCAACATGAAACAAAGCCAACTAAGTAGAAAGAAGATTTGGATATTTTCTGTGCTTGTTTTTCCACCAAGCACTCAAAATATTCATTGCTATATAATTTTGCACTCTTGAAGTAAAAACAATACCTGTATAAATATGTGTTTGTGTCTATAGGCTTACATATGTACATATTTATTTTATGGCAGAAATGTAAGCCTTATTGCGACTTTTTTCCTCAAAGAAATAATCATATTTGTTTAAATCACTCTAGTAATCTTTCTTGAGCTCAATTTTCTCCTTGGTCTCCTAGCAGATTACTTCAGGTTACTTGCTCTTGTGCATGGCTTTCATATGACCAACTGTGCCATTTCATTAGCCACAGTCCATTCCTGATGCCTGGAGAGATTATAAGCATGATGGCTTTTACTCATTAGGAAAAGCTGTTTTCCACAGAGAGCTGATCTGTCTGCCTGTGTTAGGGTCAGTATGTTACAGATAAAATTGTCCCAGGGTGTCTTGAGCAAGCTTGCCAGTGTTGCTCCTGTGTAACAGGGAACTATTATAAGCACTTGAAAGTAAAACTGGAATTTTATTGACCTGTAGAACGCCTAGGCCACCTGTCAGAGTCCCTCAGCATGGAGAAGCTTCAATCAGCGTTTGTTGGACTTAATAATCAAGAGAGGGAAGGCCTCCGTTCTACTAATATCCTTCTGGGATAATCCAGTTGATTTTCATTCTTTTTCCAGATCTTTAAAATATCTGGAAAGATCTACCTACCAGCTTACATGAAATATAGGGCACAAAGAAATAGGTTCAATGACCACTTGGGATTTATTTAAAAATCCAACATGTGAGAAACTTTCTACAGGACAACTAATTTGGTTTCTCAGCAAATAAATTTTAATGAGAGAGACAGAGATTGACTGATCCATGGATTTTAAAATATATTTAAAGCACATAATCAAAATGCAAAATGTGGATCTTGTTTAGGATCCCAACTTGAACAAATCAACTGTAAAAAACAAAACAAACAAACCAAAGTCATCTATTCCTATTTTACTTTCTTCTAATGCTACCTCTTCAATTTCTCTTTTTAAATTCTTATCTAACACTACTGGATTGTGAGCTACCAAGTTAGGAACCAATTGTTATTCTTGGTGTCTCAGGGCTTAGCACAGGGCCAGGTAAACAGTGGATAACAAAACATTTTTTTTTTCATTTGGGTGGATGGATATCAAGATCCAAAGTAATACTTTTTGTATGTGTTTCGGAGTTAAACATAAATGTAAAAACCTTCAGTTTTACTGTAGAGAATTATAAAGGCCTCTACGTACGCTGAAAGAGAATATATTACAATGAGAGGAAACGAAGCATATCTCTTGAACAGAGCATTATATATGTTTGGGAGTACTGCCTTAAGGCAAATAGCTAGTTATTCAACTTTTAAAAGAAAGCTCTTATCAAAGTAATATCTAAAAGTCGACCTGACTTTAGGGATTTTAAAGCAGATTAATTCATAACTACTCAGACTGCTCTGTCATTAAAAGTCAACACAAGGCATTATAGCTACTGAAGGTGAATTCTCTGTTTTCTAGGTTGTGACGTGCTGGAACAAGAGCACTATGCTCCTGTGTAGAACGCGTGCAGTACTGCAGTTTGAGCAACAACATCCTCAGCAAATAGTCTAACTTCCTGATGAGGAACCTTGACTTTGTAACCATTGGAACTGCTCAAGGGTGTCTTGATTTGCAATGTAAACTAAACTATGCCTGGCCTCTCTTGCTAAAGATGGAAATTAGCCAGTTATAAACCCACTCAACTAAGAGACATCAGTGAACTCTGGAGCCGTGTGATTTTACCTACACTCTTCTTAGAAACATAGTAAGACTGTCTAAAATTGCAAATGAAAAATGCTTAAATTTTTATCAAATATATATCAAGTACAGAAAAAAATGTACTCACTTTTTAATGAGAACTACATATTTTCCTTAGGGTACTCACACCATAAGTACACAAATCTCCAAAAGTTACCAAGTCGAGGACACTATAAAAATCAATCTTTCATTGAATGACTGCTCATATCCATTCAGCATGAATTATTGTCTTAGTAAGTACCAGAGACTTTTTCTCCCTAACTGCACACCCCATTTTACCAAATCTAGTTAGATGGAGCAGAAACAAATTCATATTTCCTAACACTTATTCAAATTCTTTGGACTAGAAACTGCACTGCAGATAGTCTTCACATTTCATCAAATTATTCTCCCAGTCAGATTCACACTAACAAGGCTCTCATGTATCACTGCTTTTTGCTTTTTATGAAAAAGAAAAGGCTCCCCACTAATTTCACAGTACAATGATCCACTCATTACTTAATCTTGTTTCTTAGTCTATTAAAATTAAAGATGCATATGCCCTGTTTTGCCACACTATTATATTCAATAGTTGACTAAAAAAATGCTAAAAATGAAATTAAAACCACTGTGAAATACCTTTAATGGATATTCCTAAAAGCCTACTGCCTTATCTTTTCTGATTTATCCTGTACTGACTAGCTGGCTGCTTATTTCTCTTAGATTTTTAAAGTTCTGTCAGAAACATAAATCACAGAAGATAGATAAGCATCAGCATTATTATTCATCATGTACATATTGTTTAGGATTTGCCCTGTGAGAATTATAAGCATCACACCAGCAAATACAATTTTATATTTAAAGTACATCAAGACAAATAATGCCAAGAAAGCCTCCACTTCAACATGAAAAAAAAAAAATCCCTTTTTATCACTAAAGATGTTAGATCTGACTTTCAAATTAATTTCAGAAGGGAGAGAAATGGTGATGGTGGACCAATATAGGCAAAAATATCTACAAAAAGAGATTTTAATTGGAATATAGAGCCGCGGCACTCTGAATCTTTAATTGCTGTGAACAAGGGATAATCGATAAACTCCTTAGTAGCAGTTTCAGTTTACATTTCACAAAGGAGATACGATATAAAAACCACTATAAATTAGTTATTAAAACTCTGCTGGGGGAAGAGATATATTACGAGATGTATGGGCAATAATTCTGCCTTCTTCTCCAGGATCAGGATGAACACGACGTGTTTCTGAATTTGTTTTAAGAAATAGAAGAGCTCAAAGTCTGTAATATTTCCTTAGGCAGAAGTGCAAATATCAGTACATGTTCTTTTTGTGGGGATGGTGATGCAAGCCCGGAGGATAACTGCAGATGCAAAGCTGGATCCTAACATTCCACTCTGGCTGGCTCTGCCGGTAGGGAGAACGTCTCCGGCACTGCTTGTTACCAAGGGGCTAAGCAAT